>NC_133659.1:331601057-331833557 GCF_037893015.1 Macrotis lagotis
ATGTGGGCCTTAGACTCAGAGTGTAGAACACGGATGGGAAACCTTTTCTTCTGCAAAAACTTAAACTTAAAAAAACCAGTCTGCTCTATTTGGTCAAACATTTAATTCACCCTTAAAAAGCTCCCAAACTTATTGAATTTCAAGTCCTGCTTGCAGTTACCTTGGTAACACCAAACTAAATGATATTTCTAGCCTTATACATGAGCCATGTTCCCCCGACGCTGGCATAGACTCACCTGAGTCCTTAGGCACTCATGATTTCTCTGAATCTTATTTTCCTTAACTGTAAAATGAGAGCATTGAATTGATATGAATAGGCAGAAGTCAAAGCTATCCATGGTCATTAAAAAATGTTCTAAATCACTATTCATTAGAGAAATACAAATTAAAATAACTCTGAAGTTCCACCTCTCACCCATCAGATTGGCTATAATATGATAGAATAGGAAAATGACAAATGTTGGAGAAGATGTTGGGAAAATTGGGAATCTACTGCATCGTTGGTGGAATTGTGAACTGATCTCACAGCTCTGAAGAGCAATTTGGAACTATGGCCAAAGGGCTATAAAACTGTGCATACCCTTTGATCCAGCACTACCAAGTCTGTATCCCAAAGAGATCATAAAAAGGGGGAAAGGATCTACATACAAAAACATATATGATGTGATATATATAAATATAAATATATATGTATATATATATATATATATATATATATATATATAGAGAGAGAGAGAGAGAGAGAGAGAGAGAGAGAGAGAGCAGCTCTTTTTGGGATAGCAATGAATTGGAAATTGAGAGGATACCCATCAATTAAGGAATGATCAAACAAGTTGTGGTTCGTATATAATGGAATACTACTGTACTATAAGAATGGATGAGCAGGCAGATTCCAGGAAAACCTGGAAAGACTTACATGAACTGATGCATAGTGAAGTATGCAGGACCAGGAGAACCTTGTACACAGTAACAACAGGACTGGGTGATAATCAGCTAAGAATCATTTAGCTATTCAAAGCAATGCAACAATTAAAGATAATTCCAAAGGACTCATGATGGAATATGCCATCCATATCCAAATAAAGAACTATTCAGATTGAAGCATACTATTTTTACCTTGGGGGTTTTCAAGTGGGTATTCCCTTTTGTTCGGATTCTTCTTTCACAACATGACTAATATGGAAACATGTTTGACATGATTACACATTTATAACCTACTTCAGTTTGCTTACTGTCTTGGGGAGGGAAAGGGAGAAAAATTTGGAACTCCAGATCTTATAAAAAATGAACATTGAAAATTGGTTTTACATGTAATTGGAAAAAAATAAAATGCTATTTTTAAAATGAGGCTATTAGTCTAAATGGCCCAGTTACTTTGACCCTCTTTCACAAAGGGAAGGGAGGTTCTGTCAAAGCAAATGACCTATCCAAGGGTGCACAGATGGTAAGGGGTAGAGCCAGATTTTTAAACTCAGGTCCTCTACCCCCAAATTCATTGAAACACAGAACAGAGGCAAGTTACTAGAGGCACAGGAGAGGGAGAGCAAATAGCCTCCCTCCCTCCCTCTCCCACATCTTTCTTTTTTATTTTCCTCCCTTCCTCTCCAGGATTTAATACAACTTGCTGGATTATCTTGGGTAGGTCATTTTTCCTCTTCTTGTCCTCAGTTTCCGATGTGTAAAACAAAGAGGCTGCTATTTACAAAATAGCAACACTAAGGATAAGTAACTTTGAAAGTCTAAAAAACAGATCAACGCAGTGACCAACTAGGAGCCCGGAGATGATGAACATCTCCTTCCAAAGAGCTTATGGACTCAGGGTGCAGAACTCTGGGTGCTCTGGAACCAGACTGAGCATTTCCGCCTTGGAAACTGGCAAACACTACCAATCTGGGCTTCGTTGTTGATTGTACTCACTGGAGAAAGTGATGGGGAAAGTGTTAATAAGAGAGATTGAAAGTGTGTCCTCCCTAACTGGATGTTAACCATTTACCAGAATGCTCCTGGGAATAAAAGGGAGTTTGTTTTGTTTGACTTTGCACATTTGTTGTAAGAGTTTTGTTTTTCCTTTTTTTTCCAATTAGAGAGAGGGGAAAAAAATTAGGAATGAAAAATAAATTAAAATTTTAAAATCAAGAAAATTTGCCCAGGGACCCCTTCTATGATTCAGCCCTGGCACAAGCACACAATCCATTTTCAGATGGAAAAATTCAGGCGCTCACTATCAGAGGCAAGATTGTTACCCAGGTCTTCCTTGCTCCCAACCCCAAATATCACTGCCTATTCCCTTCTTCCTATCTTGCAAAAGCGGTGGGTTCTAGTCCTTCTCTCCCCTTTCTTCCTTTCTTTCTCTGCTTTCAGAAGCTCCGCCCATCCACCCTCCCCTGACTCATCCTAATCCTTGGACTCTGAATCTGTGGCCTTGAGCTAACCTTCCTGCAGAGCGGAGTGAATGTCTCTAAGAGGTAGTGAGCTCCCTGTAGTCTCATATAGAAACCCAGTGGTAACCATAGGCTCGATGCCCTCTGAAGCTTAATTTGCATCAGTACCATTTCCTCCATCACTTTCTCAAATCTAGATAATCCACAAAAGATCCCTAATTGGTGGCATTGGCAGCCAATAGTCTCATGAAAATTTAGTAATGGATGCCTCCCAGCCATGTCACATGTGCTGCTCCCCACAGCCTAGGCTTGACCTCTGGAATCCTTCCCAACGTCAGGGAGTTGTGAGGGACTGGTTCAAGGTCACACAGCTAGTCAGCTCCCGCCTCGCCTGCTCACCCGTCTCAGCCCCATGCTTCGCCTTCATTGGGCCCGCTAGAGAAGTCTGGCTTCTGGGCAGCTCCCACGGACACGTTGCCTTCGGGGGGTTTCCCGGCCAAGACGGGTAGCCAGGCAGAGCCCCAGACATGGTTATCCGAACATTGAGGTAGACCAGATCAAAGAACCAAATAATGACTAACTGGGGTGACTAACTGCCAGCTTAATCCTGAAGATAGCTGTTCCTGGGCATTCAGGCCTTGGCACATGGGGAGAGACTGGAGGGGGGGGAGAGGGCTGCTTCTCTGGACTCCTTCCTGCTTTCCAGGTGGAGGGAGATTCTGACCTGAGGCTTCGGACTGGGGCTGGGCAGGGCAAAGAATGAGAATGAGGGCAGAGGAGGAGAAAACCTGCGTTACCAGCTGAAGAGAGAGGGTAAGGCCTGGCTACTAGGGGTAGGGGAGAGGGCTATCAAGAATAACCTGGAGCTGTCCATGGGCAAGGGCGGGGAGTAGAGGTAGGTTGGAGAGCATAAAGAAGGGTTTGTGTGGTGTGTGTGTGTGTGTATGTGTGTGTGCGCGCGCGCCTGTATGATTGTGTGCCTGTGCCAGGGCTGATATACACTACTGAATGTGTGTGGATGGATGTAGATGTCATACACGCGGTTGTGTGTGTGTGTGTGTGCCTGTGCCAGGGCTGATATACACTACTGAATGTGTGTGGATGGATGTAGATGTCATACACGTGGTCGTGTGTGTGTGTGTGCCTGTGCCAGGGCTGATATACACTACTGAATGTGTGTGGATGGATGTAGATGTCATGCACGTGGTCGTGTGTGTGTGTGTGTGTGTGTGTGTGTATGTTCTACACACCAAATGTGTGAATGAGGAGAGGTCCGTGTATATGGATAAGGAAGGTGGGATATTGTCCAAGGGGACTGTGGCAGCTATCCCTGTGTGTGTAAGAGTGTTCACACTGAGTGTGTGAGGTGTGGGTGTGTGTGGCATACCCAGCAGTGTGTGGAAGGGTATGGGGGCGGGGTGCAGTTGGTGGGCAGGGGTGTGGGAGGAGGCTGTGAGGGTGCCCAGCCTCTGGGCATGTGGCTTTGCCTGAGCTGGAGATCTTTGAAAGGATGGAGCCCAACCCCCTCATTTTCCAGGGGAGAAAACCCAGTCCTAGACAAGGGAAGTGACTTCCCAAGGTCACCCCGCTCTTAAGCAGAACAAACTGCAGCCCCCGTTCCTTTGTGTTTGAACCCATCTCCACATAGTCTTGTGTCCGGGGGAGGCTGGACATCCATCACCTGGGGGGGGGGGGTTAGGCTGGGGGAGGAGTCAGGGAGCCCCCTCCCCTGCTGTGTGATGGACACTGGCAGAAGAGCCCACCCCTGGGGCTCCTGGGGATCCCCAGGCTGGCTCCCCCCAGCCCCTTCCCCTAAGACTGTTGCAGCAGAACCAGGCAGTCCACTGTCTCCATCCCCCACCTCACCCCCGCCCATCCAGCCTCCACCTCCCCTGGGTCTCTTTCCTGTTTTGATGGAAGGAAAAAATGTCATCTTTTTCCTTCTTTATTTTTCCAGACTGGTGAATAGCTCGGAAAAGGAAAGGAATTCCCCCTGAATGGAAAGACACCTAGATAGCGAAGACATCCATCACAGCCCATCCTGTCGGGGGATTTGGCCTGGGCTATTTTGAGGCTCTCCCCGATGGGGGTGAGGGTGGGGGAAACACCCTAGAGGGGGAGGGGGGTTCAGCTGCCTCTTCACTAGTCCTTTCAGATACCCTCTTCCTCACCAGGCCCTGGGAGGAGGGAGGGAGGGAGGGAGGGAAGGAGGGAAGGAAGCCTGCCGGGCCAGCAGTATAAATAACTCAGGTGATTACTCAGCTGCTGAGAATATGATAACATGACTCACGGAGGCAGAGAATCGAGAGATTCAGACTTGAGAGCAGCTCCCGGCAGGCCTGGGTGTCTGGGGAGGGAGAGGAGCAGGGCACCTACCCAGGGCGGCTCTGCCCAGCCAGCCAGGTGGGGTACAGGGGAGAGATGGCTGGCTCTGGAGTAGGAGGGCCTGGCTTGCCAACCCGCCTCTGAAGAGGATGATCTGGGTGGCCCTGCTTAAGTCTCTTAAGCTCCCTCAGCCTCAGTTTCCATATCTGTAAATGGGGGTAAGAATCCTTGCTTTGTTAACCTAAAGGTTTGGGTGTTAGGAGGGCGAGTCGTTGCTGTTGTTGAGGATGTTCTTTTCCCAAAGCACCTAACACTCTCCAGACCGCTCATCTTCATCCATGGAAGAGTGCTCCAAAGTGGCGAATCCTGGGGCTGGACGCTCTCTCTTTCTAGATAGATAGACAGACAGAGAGACAGGCAGACAGGCAGACAGACAGATGCTAGGTAGGCAGATGAGAGATGATAGATGCCAGGTAGATAGATAGATGATAGATGCTAGACAGACAGATAGCTAGACGCACAGCTACACGTGCACACGTGCACACCTACCTAGGGGTAAAGAGATGAGTTACCCAGGGTTTGCGTGGGCATGCCGGACAATAAGCAGCTTGGTTGTTGGGCAGAGCAAGGTGAATTATTATTTCTGTTGATGTTCTTTTTCCAAAGCAGGTTTCTCGTCTGCACCCTTGGAGGGGTCCCTGGGGCTGGGCACCATACCTACCTATGGACACATGTAGACACGCCACACACATGTGCACTCTGTGTGGGCATAGCACAGGGCAGCCGGCAGCTCCCAGGGCCCACAGGCCTGCCGAGGGGGACATGAGGAGGGGAGGGAGGGGCGTCCACCTGGCTGCTGGGGACAGCCGTAGGCAGGTGGGGCCACTGCAGCCTGGCTGGGCGGGAGCTGGCACAGTGTGAGGCATCTTCATGCAGGTGGAAGAGGATTTGCCATGGGGGGAGAGAGACCAGGGTGGATTATCTGAACTCAGCTGAATTGCTTTGTGACCCTCTCAGTCTGTTTACTCATCGACAAAGTGGGAGCGACAATAGTATCTACATGGGGGGAGGGCATTTGGAGGATCACAAGGAGGTAAAAGGCCCTGACAGCCAGAAACAGGAGCTATTATTATCATTATTATTATCTTTTGATCTCTAAAAGTCCTTCAGGCTCCAGGGCTTGGAATCTAGGAGAGTTCAGGGCTGGCCTTGGGACCGACAGAAAGCACAGACTAGCTAGATGAAGTAATAACAGAATCATCTAATGGTAAAAGTGGAAGATGCCTTAGGAGTCATCTGGTTCGATCCCTTCACTTTACAGATAGGGAAACTGAGGCCCGACTCTGCCAAGCAAGATGGCAAAAGAGCTGCTATCGAATGTGGGTCCTCAGACCACGGATAAGCCGAGTTCCATTACCCCTCCTTCTCCCTGGCCTTGGCTCCTTAGACAGCCGCAGACCTCCCAGTCTGGAGTGTCTGTCTCTCTCCTCCTCAGTAGCCACTGGTCCAGGTCCATCGCAGGCATCTCTGGGTTGGACCCCAGGTTGCCATGGTGACAGGTGCTGAGCCTGCGCAGGCAGACCCCTGCAGGGCCTCCAATGGCGAAGAGCCAGCTCTCCTCAGGCCACCCGTGGCTGGAGCCTGCTCCTTCGATGGCAGCTCAAGTCCCCTCCTCCCCACCCCCCTGCCCCCACCATACACCTGGAGCCAACCTCCCCTGGTCTCTGCATTGCAGGCATCACATGCTGGCCATACCTGAAGGAGGAGAAAAGGGTTGAGGGTCTGACAAGTCCCTGGGAGAGGGGATCAGAGGGGGTTCAAGGGCGCCTAGAGAGTGGGGGACTTAGGATGTCTCTACAGGAGAAAAAGGCCCAAATTTTCTGAGCAGATCATTTCCCTTTTCTATGCCTCGATTTCTCATCTATAAAATAAGGGGGTTTCATTGCACTCTAAAGTCCCTCCTCTAGATCGAGGATTCCAGGGTGCCTGGGGGTAAAGAGATGAATTACCCCAAGGTTTGTGTGGGGCATCCCAGAGAATAAGCACCTTGGTTGTTTTTCAGTTGTATCTGACTCTTTGAGACCTCAGTTGGGTTGGGGGTTTGGGGGGGAAGGGGAGGCACAGATACCAGAGTGGTCTGTCATCTCCTTCTCCAGTTCATTTGACAGATGAGGAAATGGAGGCAAAAAGTTAAGAGACTTGCCCTGGGTCACACAGTTAAAAATTTGAACTCGGGTCTCCCTGATTTTAGTCATCATCTAACTACCTCCGCCTCAGTAAAGGTTTTTAAATGAAAGTTGGGTAACTTCCTTTCAGGGGTACTGTAGAAGGGAGATCTGGGTGGGATGAAGTTGGCAGCTGAGGGCCCTCTCAGTTCTGAGATCCCATGAGACACGAGAGAAATGATAACAAGTCAGGGGGACTGTTAGAATGGGAGCTCCTTGAGGGCAGGGTCCACTTCACTTGGACATTTAAGGCCCCAGTACCTTGTGCCGTATAAAGGATCCTCTATTTAGAATGGGAAAGGACATGAGGTCATCTAGTCACTGGTGACTTTACAAAACAGGAAACTGAGGCCCAGAGAGGATCTACCACTTGTGTAAAGACAGATAGAAAAGATCAGAGCTGTGATTCGAACCCAGATTCTGTGTCTTCACAACACAGTTCAAAGGAATTCACCTGAGAGTCCTTTCCCCTTCCTTGGATCAGTGGTCTCCTCTCATGGGTGGAGGGGTCCCAGCCTACCTTCTGCCCTAAGCCCTTCCTCTGAAATGGAATTGAAGCTGGGGGTCATCTATGGCAGCTCCCCCCACCCCAGTACTCAGAGGGAGGCTCCCCTTCCCTCCAGCCTCCAGCTTGCCCAGACAGGGTGGCATCTCTCAGGATCAGACCATTCAGGGCCTGCCTGCCCCCTGGCCTGTCTCAAACAATGAGGAGGTCAGAAATCTAGTCTGTCTCGGAGCTGAATCAAAAACTCTAAATATAGAGCATCTGATGTGTCCTGGGTTTCCTGTCCGTCCAGACCCCCCCCCCCAGGCCGGGGAGGATGAGGTCACCCCGGAACCACCCCGCCTCCCTACCAGGAGGCCCAGGGGCTTTCCAGGCTCCTGGGCCACCCTGAACTGTGTTCTTCTCCATAAGGACAAAGTGGGGGGACAAAGTCAGGGGTGGCTGGCTTCTCTTCCCCACCAGTTCTCTCTGACCTCATTTCTCTCTGGGCTAGAACCTGCTTCCTCCCTTTCTTTCCTGTGTCTTCCTTTCCTCCAGCCAGCTCCCTGAAGGACTATGGGAAAGAGGGAGAAAGGGGGATGTACCTGGGGAAATTCCTGCCCCATTCCAACTAGATCAGCACCCCCAGAAACTGCCCTACAGCCAAGCACTGTGGGATATGACTCCACTGGAGAAACTGGTTGGGGTCATAAAAGCATGGAGCCTTAGAACAAAATCAGAACAGGAGGGAATTTAAAACAGGGAATGTTCCAGCTGGGAAAGTCCTTAAATATATATCAGCCTCTCCAAAGAATTGATTTACCCACATTTTGCCTCTTTCCCTCCTCCCTGAGAGGGAAATGACTTGCCCAGAGTCATGCAGACAAGGGGCAGAGGAAGAGTCCTCATTCCTGTAGGGAACTGGCCTCTTGGATCCTATTCAGTCAACTCCCTTTGACCCAATATGGCTTTACTTCAATCCAATAACATTTATTAACCTTTCGAGATTGGGGACACATCTGAGGAACCACCTCCCTGACCCTGGCTCCCAAGCACCAATGGGAGGATTCAGATATCTGTGAGTATTAGGGAAGGGAGGAGGAGTTCAGTTAATCTCCACCCAGGAACAGGTGGTACCCAGCCCTGGCTCAGTACCAGTCTCTTCCCCAGCACCCCTGAGCTCCTCTCCTAGGGGTCTGGCAGAGGTGGCTCCCCTATTCCCCCTGAAGAATCCAAGAATCCAGGATTGGCAAGGGTGGGTGTGAGTATTAGGGGGTTGCTGTCAATGGAATGTTGTCTTCCTGTGCCAGAGATCGTGTGCCAGCTTTAGCAGAGGCCCTGAGGACTGAGGGGCAAACACCGGATCCCTGACTTGAATGGGGGAGGCAGATGGCATGGTGCCATAGACAAGGGTACAGCTGGATGAGGGAAAGGAGAGTGGCATACTGGGTCTTCTAGAACTCTCCTATGGGTTTCTAGGCCTGCTACCTCCAGTCACTGAAGGGACCGGAAAGGTCTCTAAGTGACTCTAAGCATAGCTAGAAGTCAAATCCCACATTAGGAGCAGTCAAGACCCTAGAACTCATCTAACCCAATCTCTCATTTTACAGAGAAGGAAACTGAGTCCCAGAACTGGAATGGAGCTTGCCCTAGATAGGAGCTCAGACCCTCATTCTACATAGCCTCTGGATTTTAATCTCAATTTTTACAGCAGCCAGGTGCCCTGGGCAAGCCATCTCATCTCTTTGACCCTCAGTGGTCTCATGATTTATTATAATAGTCCTTGGTAAAAAAATGAGTTTAAGAGGCAGATAAAGTTGGAATTGTAAGAAATCAAAAGAACCTTGATTTCAGAGCTGGATTGGTCATTTATTAATCTCGTGAAATCACAGATTATACCCCTGCCCCAATACTTTAGCCTCCTGCTTAAAATTCTGCATTGGATCTCTTGTTTCTCAGGCCTCCTTTCCTGGATCTTCATCCTGTTCATACCCACCAATTGTGACCATCCCCTAGACCCTCTTCTCCTTCTGTACCATTTCATTTGGCAAGCTCCTCAGCTCCCCTGGGTTGCTCTCTATGGTAAGGATTCCCAGATCTATCTATCTAGCCCTTACCTCTCTTCACAGCTCCAGTCCTGCTTCACCAATTGCCCCCTGGACATCTCCAACTGGATGTCCCATAGACATCTCAAAATCAACATGTCTAAAACAAAATTCAGTAACATGTCCCCAAACACTCATTTCTTCCAACCTTCTCTGTCACTGTTGATGGGGCCATCTTTCTCCCAGTCACCTAAGCTCCCAACCTGAGTTTTATTCCCAGCTCCTTACTAAGCCTCATCCGGCATATCCAGTCTATCGTCAGATCTTGTCCTTGTAATCATCCCAACGTCTTTCCCACATGTCCCCTTGTCTTTATACACACGGCCACCATTTTGGTTCAGGTCATGGTCACCTCACAGCTGGACCATTATAATAGCCTCATAATTGCTTTCCAAGACTCAAGTCTCTCTCCTCTGGACCCCAACCTTCATTCAAGTGTTACATTGATATCCCAAGGATATCTCAGGTGTGACTCCCCAACTCCCTTCCCTGCTTAGAAAATTCTAGTGGCTCCCTATTACCCAGCTCAAATATAGAATCCTCTTTGATATTCCCGACCCTTTCCTCTTGCACTTATTCCATTCACTCTAGCGTCCAACTGTACCAGCCTATTTGACATGCTTCCCTCCTGGGAAGCTCCATCTCCTGGCTGAGCCCTTTTCACTAGCTCTGGCTGAGGAATGGAGAGCCCTGTCCCCTCTCCTTTGCCTCTGGGCTTCCCTGACTGGCCTTCAAGACTCACCTTAAATCTCATCTTTAATTCAAAGCCTTTCCCACATCCTCACTCCTGTTCCCAATGCCCTCCCTCTGAGATTACATATCTATATCTAATGTATCTAAATGTATTCATATCTATAGTATGTTCACAAGACATATGGCGCATACACATACATTTATAGACATGCATATACACACATACATATGGACACACGTGTGTAAATGTGGTGATTTCCATGGCATCTCTTTTGTTAAAATGGTCGGGAGGTCTGTGACATCAGTCCAGAAACATGAATCGCACACTAGGGCAGTGACACTTGTCACTTACTAGCTGTGTGACCTTGGGCCACTGGACCCAAATGGCTCTGGAGGAGAAAGTGAGACTGGAGACTTAGCGCAGCCCCCTCCTCACTCAAATCCAGTTCACTTGCTTGTCATGGCATCACCTCTCTGAAGTCGTGGTCTACTTCAAAAACAAAGGACAATCATCATCATCATCATCATCATCACCTTTAGGCCCATTTTTCAGATACAAACATCATCGTCACCATCATCATCATCATCATCATTATCACCTTTAGGCCCATTTTTCAGATACAAACATCATCATCGTCATCATCATCATCATCACCTTTAGGCCCATTTTTCAGATACAAACATCATCGTCACCATCATCATCATCGTCATTATCACCTTTAGGCCCATTTTTCAGATACAAACATCATCGTCGTCATCATCATCATCATCACCTTTAGGCCCATTTTTCAGATACAAACATCATCGTCACCATCATCATCATCGTCATTATCACCTTTAGGCCCATTTTTCAGATACAAATATCATCATCGTCATCATCATCATCATCACCTTTAGGCCCATTTTTCAGATACAAACATCATCGTCACCATCATCATCAAGCCTCTACTTGTGTCTGTCAGGCACCATGCTAAGCTCAGGTCCTAAGACAACCTGAGGACTCGTTGACTGATTCAGACCCTTTTGTCTGATTCAAGGCCTCCGCATCCTACCACTCTGCTACCTTTCCTGACCTGTCTTCTACTTTCCTCTAACTCTAACTAGCCTACAGTGATGTCAGCCTCCTGAACATGTGCTGTACTCTCCTGACTCCATGTCTTTGTGTAGGCTGCTCCCTCTGCCTGAGATTCCTTCCCTCTCTTCCACTATGGGCTTCCCACTCATCCATTAAAGCCTGACTTAGATGGCACCTCTTCCAGGTAGCCCCTCCTGACCATCCTGCCATTTGAGACCTTCCCCGGCATTCTTCCCATCCCTCTTAGTCTTCGGGGTGCTGGTAAATAATAGCTTCCCAGTTAAAAAATGAATTTAGGACCCTCTTTGAAGTTTAAACAACATAAGTAAATACCTTATTCAGTCTAAACAATCAACAAAATGAAGAAACAACCTCCTATTTGTATAGACTGACAGTTTCCGGGTGTCAATGCTCAGCCTTAAAATTTTACAGCAGACTCTAGTGAGCCGGTGTGAGCTGCCTCCAGCACCCATCTGCTAGTCTTCCTCCCTTAGAATATAAGTTCCCTGAGGTATTTGTGTCCCTTAGGGCTTAATACTTAATAAGCAGCTTCATCAATGTGGGTTTGAAGCCCAACCCTTATTTGTGTGTTCCACTGTCTGGGCCTCAGTTTCCTCATCTGTAAAAATAAGGCAGCCCAATGAGATGACCCTTATGATGCTTTCAGTCCTTCAGCTCCATGATCCTAATTAGGCACTTTCTCCTTTTTAGGGCCTGGGAAGGGAGAGGAGCCTTCTTCCCCTTGGTCTCCCCCCACCCATTGACCAGGGTCCATGCCAAGAAGCCTTTATTTTTAAACCCATAAACAATGCCCCAGTCACAGCTCATTCTCTCCTGGGGTGGACAGAGAGGTGGAATTCAGAGCCAGATTTTCCTTCCAGGCATTCATCACCCCTAGCCAGGTGCCAAGATAACCCCTGACCTTTCCCTTCTCTCCCTCTCCAGGGTGGGTGGACCCTCTTGGGCTCCTCAGCCAGGCCTACCTCCCTTTGTTCTGTCTCTCCTTCCCTTGGGTTTCTGGAATTGAGAGACTCACCCAGTTCTGAAAATTTGCCCTTTCCTTCCCTGGGGCTGTCTACCTCCACCCCTCGGGGATAGTATTGGGCACTGGAAGGGAGGGAGAGAGGAGTTGTTTATAAGGAGGCCTAAGACTGGTCCAAGATCTTAGAGGAAGCTAATGACCAAGCTCCAGTGAGGTCTCTGGCCTACCACCAGAATGCATTCTACTCTACAAAAAGCCAGCAGTTTTCAAAGTGTGGTCTGAGGACACTGGGGGTCTTGAGTCTCTTCAGTGGGTCATCATGGTCAATAAAATTCATAATAATATTGAGATATTTTAAATTTTAATACAGTAAATATTGTTAAATCCCCCTGAATTTCTTGTAACCCCCAAATATTCTGAAACTTCAGCATAATTAAATATAATACTCATAATATTGTAACATTTACATTCTGCTTAAGACATCCGTAAAGAACTGCTGGGGAGGGGCAGCTAGGTGGCTCAGTGAATAGGGCACCAGTCTTGGAGTCAGGAGGACCTGACTTCAAATTGTGGCCTCAGACACTTAATAATTACCTAGCTGTGAGACCTTGCCCAAGTCACTTAAACCCACTGCCTTGCAAAAACCTAAAAAAAAAGAATTGATGTGGGGAACCATTTGGAGCATTTTCAGGGACCTCCAAGAGGTTCCCATTCCACTAAATGGCCACCATTGCTCTAAGTTGCAGAACAAGGAGAGATGCTCTTTGGTAGAGATCTCCATTTTCCCCCCAGGGAGATTGGAATCCCAGCTCCAATGCCTATTTATTTCTCTCTCTCTTCTTCTCTTTCTATGCAGTCTCTTCCAATACACTGAGCTCCCTGAAGACCAGGCTAATTCATTTTTTTTTTACTTTCTAGTCCCATTAGGTGTTTCACTCATTGATGTTTGTTGATGCACTGCACATAGTAGGTGCTGGGAGTGGTCACTGATCAGCCTGGACAAGGGGAAGGTCAATGGCAGGGAAGAAAGAGGCAAAGAAAAGAGAAGGAGGTTGCCAAAGCCAACCTGGACTCGCTGCATAATCCTGGCCCAGAGGCCAGCTCAACCAACACATCCGTTCTCTAGGGATGTTCCTGTCATGGAACTACTAACACAAGAGAGAATCTCTCTCTTGGATCTGGGTCTAAAACCTCAGAATGACTTGATAATTAAGGCCAGACATAGTGTGAACCAGTGAGAGAGCCCTTCTCTGAGAGTTAGAAAGGCACCCTGTCCCACCTTCCCAGCTGGCATTCCCTGTTCTAAGCTCCACTTCCAGTTCTGACACTCCCTGTTCTAAGCTCCATTCTCATCTCCTACATTCCTGTTCTGACATTCCACGTTCTAAGACCCTTCCCAGCTCTGACACCCCCCGTTCTAAGGCTCCCTTCCAGCTTGGAAAGTCCATGTTCTAAGCTCCCTCCCACCTCTGACAGACTATGTTCTAAGTTTTCCCCAACTCTCCCACTCTACCCTACTAAACTTAGCACACTCCACACCAGCCAGATTGTCCTTCGCCTCCTATCCAGACTTCTGTTTCATCCATCTTCTTGTCATCTGTGAGGGAGTTAGGTTTTGAAGTGGTAGATAGAGTGCCAGGCTTGAAGTCAGAGGACCTGAGTTCGAATGTGACCTCAGACACTAACTGTGTGATCCTGGATAACTTAACAGCCTTTACCTCAGTTTCCTCATCTCTAAAATGAACTGGAGAAAGAAATGGCAACCCACTGTAGCGTCTCTGCCAAGAAAACCCCAGATGGGGTCACAAAGAATTGGCCATAGTGGGCAGCTAGGTGGTGCAGTGGATAGAGCATTGATCCTGGAGTCAGGAGGACCTGAGTTCAAGGCCCACCTCAGACAATAATCACCTAGCTGGGTGACCTTGGGCAAGTCACTTAACCCCATTGCCTTAAATAAATAAAATTTATAAGAAAAAGAATTGGCTATGACAGCAATGACTGAATAACAGCAACCAAAAAATGGGGATAAGCTCCTCCCTCCCAGGATGGTTGTGGGAATCACAAAGAGTTGGCCAGGACAGAAATAACTGGACAACAGTCAAAAATGGGGTCAAGCCTCTTCCTCTCAGCATAGTTGTGGGGATCAAATGAGACAAATGTAAAGTGTGTGGTACAATTCTTTGCACATAGTAGGTGCTGGATAAAGCCTACTCCCAGCTACCAAACAGAGCCCTGTTTCCCCTTCCCACCTCTGGTTTAGTCAACAATGATTCATCAGTACTATTACTATCTCACTTCTCTTTTGTAAGAGGTCCTTCCTGGGGCTCCCCTCCCCGGCCCTTCTCTCTGAGGCTGCCATCCCTCCCCCACATGGATGTGGCAGGTGCAGAGTGAGCTGCTTGTCTTCTCTCTCAGAGTGGAAGCTCCTGGAGGGCCGGAACTATAAATCCCCAACACTGGCACCAGCCTTAGCAGATAGCTCTCGATGAACTGGCCTCCTTCATTCGGTTTTTTTTTTCTATTAAAGGAGACAGGGCAGGAGCCATCAGATGGGTGAGGGGTCAATCAGGCGAACATCCAGGAGAAGGTGAGCAAAGGGGATCGAACCAAGAAAGAGGAGGTTGAGAAAAGGCTGTTAGACTGGTCAATTGTTGATCAACTGCTGTTAGCAACCAAGTGACAAGCAATTATTATGCACTTACTGAGTACCAAGCACTTTGTTAGATTCTGGGAAGACATAGAAAGGTAAAAAGCTACTCAAGGAACTTATATTTGAACTGGGGGGATAATAAATAAATATAAGATATGAAGGGTGACCTGAGATGGGAGGAAGCTGACAGAAATAAACTCCCCCAAAAAGTGTTTCTGAATGGTAGAAACTAACTGGGGGCCTAGAGCTATCTTCCCTAGCTGAATTTAGACATATAGAAAAGTAAAGCAATTGGGAAAATCAATCCTCTAAAGGCTTGGATTAGCAGGGAAGTCTGGCCTAAATTCAGTTCTATGACAAGGACATTTCCCTATCCCCACCCCCCCACCCCACCCAAGCCCCTTTCTACCTCAGGTTCCCCAGTTGTCACTTAGAATTGTTCATACATGTTGTGGGGTTGGGTTTTTCCTTAAACCTCTCAAACATTCATTATTTTCATCAGCTTAAATTTTTGTTTTAATTAAAAATTCTTAAATGGAAAAAGCAAAGCAAACCAAAAACAAGAAAGAGATCATTGGTGACCTGGTGGACGGATCTGCCAATTGAATAATGAGGTCAGAAGCTGGGTGATGAAGGGCTCTGAAAAGAGTGAGAGGAGATAAAGGCGAGGTGGGGACATAAAGGGAAGGTGGGGAGGTAGGCAGCTTGTTCAAGGTTTGGCTGAGACACCCAGGACAATGGGTCTGAACATCTCGATTTGGACTGGGGGAATCAAGGAGGGAGCTTAAGTTGAACATCTGCATGTCTCTTCTGACTTCACAACTGGATGCATGTGGGAGGTGGGGAGGTTATTCAATCCTTCCCTGCCACCTCCCCCCTTAGCCCATGTCTGTCTCCTCTGATGTTTGTGAGCCATAAGAGAAGGTCAGATGGGAGTCCTGCCTCTTGACTGAGCCCAGGGGTGAAGAGGTCATTTTATCTCTCTCAAACAGCCCTTGCCCCTGACCCCAGAACTGGAACCTGGCCCCCAGTGTCCTCCCCTGCCCCCCACCCTCTCCTGGCTAGTGACTCAAGGTCCTGATTCTGGCCCCGCCGGAAGCGTCCCTGACCTGGCTCAAGGCCCCCTGACAGGTCAGAGGCATGGAATGTCAGCTATGCCAGTTGGGCACCAAGCCTACCCGTCGGTGAGCAGCTCCACCGCCCATGCTCCCCAGGGGGTCTGGGTTCTTGCTTCCTTTTGCCCCAAGGCTCCACCAGTATTTTGGGAAATTCCTCTCTGGCTGTGCTCACCTGCTCCAGCCTGAGGAGGATGCTAATGTTCATCCCAAACTCTCAGCCCTAGACTGGGCCGTAGAGGGCAAGGGCAGGAGGAAGGAGGAAGGGTGGAAGCAAGTACACCAAGGCAGCCCCTTCAGGAGATTGGGTCCAAGAACCAGCCCTGCCCCTAACAAAGGCTGAGTTGGGGCAACCTAAGATGGCGGCTCATAGTTCTAAAGCTGGAAGGGAACTTTGGACCCATTTAATTAGTGTACCCCTTTATTGAATAGATGAACTCCCTGCGGTCCCAAGAGGGAGGGGAGCCTGCTCAAGGTCGGTACCCATAACTACAGCCAACCCTTCTGGAGCTTGAGGGTGGTAAAGTTATCATAACATTTGATCCTCACAACAATCCTCTGAATTTCTGGTCCACTCATTTCAGTTGTGGTCAGTTCTTGGTGATCTCATTTGGGGTTTCCTTGGCAAAGATACTAGAGTGGTTTGCCATCCTCAGTTCATCTTATGGATGAAGAAACTGAGGCAAACAAGGTTAAATGATTTCTTTGTGATCCTATTTAGTGTTTTCTTGGCAGAGATATAGGAATAGTTTGCCATTTCCTTCTTCATTTCATCTTACAGATGGAGAAACTGAGGCAAACATGATTAAGTGATTTTTTGTGATCCTATCTAGGGTTTTCTTGGCAGAGGTATTGGAGTGGTTTTCCCATTTCTATCCCCAGCTCATTTTACAGATGAGGTAATAGAGGCAAATAAGGTGGAATGACTTGCCCAGGGTCACACAACTAGGAAGTATCCAAGGTCAGATTTATACTCAGGTTTTCCAGACTTCAGGCCTGGCTCTCTATTCATGACTCCAACCAGTTGCTGGCTGAATTAACTGCCATCCTCGTCCCCAAATTGAAGCCAAGAAATTGAAGCCAAAGTAGTTATGTGATTTGCTTGGGGTCCCTCAGCTAATAATCCTTGGAAGCCAGATTCGACTCTAGGCCTGGTCGTGTGTGGTGCTCCTTCTGCCACGCGATATTCCTTTTTATCCATTTCCCATTTGTCGTTCTGGGAAGAAGAGAAACTGGGGAGGACCTGGTTTGGGAGGAATTGAGGCGTCCAGGGTCTGGAACAGTCAGCCTGCCTCTAGTGCTGGGAAAGACTCCGGGTCTACAGAGCCAGCCTGGGGAAGTATACTAGATGGGGTAACTTAAAAGGGAGGTAGGAGAGGTGTGGAGCTATGGAGGAAGAATACTGCTTACCCTGCCAGTCTGGCCCATTCTCATACACTCAGACCACACTAACCACACACATAGTCACTCACAATAAAACACACACACACACACTCTCTAATTAACCCACATACTCATACTCTACACACAAGCACATACTCACCATATACACACACTCACAGCACACACCCATACCATTACACATACTCACATATGCAGACCACTCACTCACACACACTCACATCACACACACACCACATACACACACTCACACCACATACACACAATTCACACTCATACACATACTCACATACTCATACCACACACACACATACTCACATCACACACACTCATGCCACATACACATCTTCACATTAACACACACTCATACCACACATAAACATACATACACCCTACATACATATATACTTATACTCACACATACTCACACAGATCACACACACATACATACACACTCACTCACATCACACACACACACCACATACACACACTCACACCACATACACACAATTCACACTCATACACATACTCACATACTCATACCACACACACCACACACATTCACACCACATACACATCCTCACATTAACACACACTCATACCACACATAAACACACATGCACCCTACATACTTATATACTTATACTCACACACATACTCACACAGATCACACACACATATGCACGCACATACACACACTCACATCACACACACACTCACACCACATACATACAACTCACACTCATACACATACTCACATACTCATACCACACACACCACACACACATTCACACCGTATACACATCCTCACATTAACACACACTCATACCACACATAAACATACATACACCCTACATACATATGTACTTATACTCACACACATATGCACACAAATCACACTCACACACACACACACACACACACCTCAAATAATCTTCTTCTACAGCCCATCTCCAACTCTCTAAGAAGCCCTCCATAAGCACTTTCAGCTTAAAGTATATGACCCTCTTCTCTTTGGGCCTCAATTTCCTCATTCAGAAAATGGGATCATTTTATCCACACCAGGTCCCTCTCTGCTTGCCCCTCCCCACAACCTACACATCTCCCTTCTTGGTCCCTAGATGAGTTCTATCCAGTTCAACAAACTCTCAGGTCTCTGCTTCTTCCAGGTGCCAGTGGGGAGACCGTGTGAAATAAATAAATAAATAAACAAACAAATAAATAAATAAATAAGTGAATGAATGAATGAATGATGAATGATGAATGAATGAATGAATAAGTAAATGAAGCCCCCCTTCTCTGGAAGGAAACAGCCTGGTGGGGGCTTGCTCTGATTGAGCTCTTGGTCCTATTTTGCTTTGTCCAGCTGTTTCCTTTGCATGGGTCTTTCTGACTAGTTAGAGATGCTTCTCCTGCAGTACCTAAGCCAGGGGTCACAACACTGGATGCTCAGCAACCCCAGATTGACTAAAACAGTGAGTAAAAACAGCCAACATTTATCTGGTGGTGCATTCTGGGTTATGAGACCCTTTCCTTACAACAGTCTGACAGTGAAGAGTTAGTGTGGGTATTTTTTTTCATTTTATGAAGGAGGAAACTGAGGCCAGAGAGGGGAAGTGATGTTCAGATGGTGACGTGTCAGAGGCTGGATTCGACGTCACATTCACTAATCTATGTTCTTTGATTTCATCACTAGATGCTGCTTGGACATGAGATATTTGGGGCACATCCTTCTAACTTGAAATGTCTAATAGGCAGGAGAAAAGGCAAGGAGGCTGAATCCTCAGAGGCCCAGGGTGGAGGTCCACTTCCCCAGATCCAGGGCAGGTGGGCTCCACCCACATAGATAGAGCTGGCATCTTCATAGTCTTTAAACTCAAGGCCATCAGTAGGCCTACAGAGGGAGGGAAATGCTTAGGCAGCTAGGAGACCTGGAAGGAGAGACCAGCATCAAGACCACCCCCTCCTTCCCCTCTGCTGCCATCGTTGGCCAGCTGCCCATGTCGGCCTTGGAGGGGGCCTTCAATAGCGGCCATTGTACCCAGGAAAGGTCACCAGCCATGGAAAGCCACTGGTCTCACCCCACCCTGGCCCATAAGGTCACCCAAGGAGACAAGAAGCAGAGAACAGAAGCAGAGGGGGGGGAGGGGCAGAGTATCTCTATCCTCCCCCCCCCCCCCAATTCTCTAGCGGTTTAAGGATCCAAGTTTTGTCTGGTTTTGGTTTTGGTTTTTTCAAGGCAAATGGGCTTAAGTGGCTTGCCCAAGGCCACAAAGCTAGGTAATTATTAAGAGTCTGAGGCTGGATCTGAACTCAGGTCCTCCTGACTCCAGGGCTGGTGTCTATCCACTGTGCCACCCAGCTGCCCAGGATCCAAGGTTTTATTAAATGCCTATCATGTGCCAGGTTTGCCATTAAGCACTTTATAATGGCTATCTCATATGATCTTCACAACAGCTTTTGGAAGTAGGGGCTATTATTATCCTCATTTTACAGCTGAGGAAACTGAGGCAAACAGAAGTCAAATGACATATCCAGGGTCCTAAAGCTAATAAGTGCTTAAAGCTGGATTTGAAGCTGCATCCAACATCTCACAGCAGGGTCAGGTTTCACACTATCAGTCTCCTGATTCCAAATCTCCCCCTCCATTCTCCCCATGTCTCACTTCTAGGTTTTTTTTTTTTTAAAAAAAACCCTTTATTTGGAAATTTTGTCATGAGATTTGGGCTTGAATCCCCACTGTTGCCTAGTGAATTTGGGCAAGTCCTATCCCTTTTCTGAGAGCTTCCTAGTCCATATAAAGGGCACAGTATTAGAGGAAAGGAAGGGGAATAAGGATTTATAAAGAACATGTTATATAAAGTTTCCCATTTGGTTTTATTAGTCCACAGAGAGACAGCAGCTTCGGAATCAGGAAGATGTAGGCTCAGGTTCAGAGACAGACAGGACACTGGTCATGGTGACTAAGGGCTTGGGTTTGAATCTTGACTTTGCCATTGCCACCTGTGTGTCTTTGGGCAATTCCCTTCTCTACTCTGGGCCTCAGTTTCTTCATTCATAAAAGGAGGGAATAAATGACTCTGAGATCGATTTAGGTCTAGAGCTGTGACCCTGCAGAAGCCAGCTGTCATTCTCAGGCTTACAGTTTGCAAAGGCAAACCAGGCATCTTCTTTTAAAAGAATGAAAGGAAAACATGCAGATTGGCTGCATGACCCTGGGCAAGTCCCCTCACCCCTACTCCAAGGCTATGAAAACTCTTAGTTATAAAGCAGATGTGGATCAGATGTTGGGGGGGAGAGTTCCTTTCCCAGGACATTCTTACAGGATGAAAACATGTCTATTCTCCCCCCCCCCCAGCATCTTTAGCCTCCTGTTCCCACAGAATTGCCTTAGTGTATTCTTGAAAAGGAGACATTGGACTCAATTGATAGGTTAGATAGATGGATAGAGACAGAGAGAAAGACACAGAAACATATACACACAGAGAGAGAGAGGGAGACAGAAGAAACAGAGAGAGAGAAAGAGAGAGAGACAGAGAGACAGAGACAGACAGAGAGAGAGAGACAGACAGACAGAGAGACTGCATTTCAATATATTGGTTTCCTATGTAATCCTATATTTTATTTTACACATTTAGCAACATGATTCTGAGAAGGGGTCATGAACTTCAGACTGCCTGCCTGCCTAAGGGGTTTAAGACATGAATAAGTCTGCGAATCTCTCTCCACTGACTTAATTAAGTAGTCATCTAGCCCTTGTTTGAATACTTCCAGAGACAGGGGCTCAGTACCTCAGGAGACATCTCTGGTTAGATTCCTGCTATAATGTGCCCTCCATTCCTGGGTCCCCTAAGAGGGTTATTCTTCACTCACCAATCCTAACCTCACTCTCAGAAGGCAATTTTCCTTTTCTGTGATGGTTTTAGGATTGGCTGTGTTGGAGTATCTGAAGGGCATTTAGAAGGGCATCTATGACTTACTTTGTTTGATCCTAGAGGATGGGATGGAGAGATCATGGCAGAAGCCAGTTTGGGATTGATATGATTGAAGCAGTGTGGTATAAATTAGTTCAAAAGTCAGTTCTACCTTTTGGAATTGCTAAGAGGAGGCATGTCATTTCATCTCTGAGCCTCAATTTCCCCATCTGTAAAATGAGAGGGTTAACTAGAAGGTTCCTAAGGACCCTTCCAGCTTTAGAGCTATGACCTATTGCCTATGAACAACTTTTTTTTTTTAGTTTTTGCAAGGCAATGGGGTTAAGTGGCTTGCCCAAGGCCACACAGCTAGGTAAGTATTCTGAGGCCGGATTTGAACTCAGGTCCTCCTGACTCCAGGGCTGGTGCTCTACCCACTGCACCACCTAGCTGCCCTCTATGATCAACTTTCTGATAATTAGAACTGTCAGAGGTTGAATGTCCCCTCTAGAGGACTTTGGGTAGAGATTGGATGACTACATGTCAGAGTTTTTGTAGAAAGAATTGATTCCAGATCCCCGGCTGTGATCCCTAAACCATTTGTTCAACATGTAGGTCTGACCTGAGCCCCAGGCAGGACACTGGAAGTAGGGAAAGGGATGCCCCACTTTCCCTGAGAACCTGGAGATAAGTCAGCGTCATCTTTCAACAGAATTTAGGACTACCCTCTCCAAGAACCTGGAGTGGGAGAAGTACTAGACTTTGTGTGAATATAGAATAATTCTAACAATTCTATTAGAATATACAGATATAATAAAATATATAATAGAATAAAAGAGCCTGCATCTCAACTGTGGCTTCTATAGATGACTGTCTGATTGTACCAGGAGAACAAGGACAAGGAATGAGTCAAAGATTTTGATGCCGAAAAACACAATCTCGTAAAAAATGCTCAACAATATCTGGGAAAGAGCAAAATTGCAATTCGAGGGGGCAACAGGGATCCCCCTCTATAAGCAGACTCTAATTTGCCTGCACAACTTTATCTGAGACATCATGTATTTATATTACGCAGTTCTATATCCCAGGCAAATGACAGTCTCATATAAAAACATTTCTGTTTATTTTGCTAAATATTTCCAGATACATGTACATTTTAAAAACATTTTAATACATTAAGTTCCAAATTTCTCTCTCCCCTCCTCCTCCTTGAGAAGGCAAATAATTGGACATCAAATTAGACATATAAATTCATGCCAAACATATTTCCATATTAGCCAAGTTGCAAAAGAAATCACAAACAAAATGAAACAATGAAAATAGAGTAGAAAAAGTATGCTTCCATCTGCTAGAGTTCATCAGTTCTCTGGAGATATATGGCATTTTTAATCATGGGTTCTTGGGAATTATCTTGGGTCACTGTCTCGCTCTGAGCAGCTCAGTCCTCCCCACCCCCCATCATTGCTACAACATTGTTGCTACGGTTACAAGGTTCTCCTGGTCCTGCTCACTCCCCTTTGCATCAGTTCATGGAAGAGCTCCTCGGTTTTTCTGAAACCATCCTGCTCATCCCTTCTTATACAGCACAAGACAATCTCATCTTGACTGCTTCCGTACTTTCACCGACCCCACTCCATCTCTGTCTTTTGTCATGTACTCAGTCCGATGAAAGAAGTCTCTGTTTGCCATAGGCAGACATTTATATAGAAGTCAATAGGCAAAGAGGATTGAAGGTTTCATAGTAAGAAGGTTGAGATCAGAGTCCTGGGAAGGTTGCTTAGGTGTCTGAGTAGAATAGGGAGGAACTTGAGGCAGGGAGACCAATAAGAAGCCTACTGAAATAGTTCATAAGAGTGGTGAGGAATTACTCAACCAGCAACTATTGCGTACCAGACATTGTACTAGGCAAAAACGAAATACTCCAAGGCCTTATATCCTATTAAATGAAATATCTTGTACACTGAAGACTTAAATACAGATATAGCTATAGTAAGTTCAAAATAATTGGAGGGAGGAAGGTTGCTGGTAACTGGGAGGATCAATAAAGGCAGAGGTAGTGTTTGACCTGAAATTAGGACATTAGGGATTCTAAGAAATGAATGTAAGGAAGGAGGGCATTGCAAATATGGAGGACAGCCTGGGCAAAGGCATTGAGATGGGAGGTGGCACTTCACATTCTCTGTAATAGGTGCCGGTGTTCTATGGTACTCTCTTAATATAGAAATGCTTCCTTGTAGGAAGAAGTTTCAAAGTAAGAAACCTCCAGGACCCCAGCCCATCAGTCCTTAGCACGGCCTAGTCTGTTTATCCTCCAGACCCCAACAACGGTAACAGTCCTTGGCAGCTGCATCTTGAAGGGCCAGCACTTTGTACTCAGTCCTTCAGCCCTTTAAGATTGAGCCAGGGAGTGAGTTTGAAGCTGGTCTTGAACTCTGAGAAGGAACCTTTCTCCCCAGGGACTCTGTTCACGGGCTGGGCCTGGCTTCCTGGCTTGAACAATGAGGCCAGGATGTCCCACTGGCGGCTGGTGGTGTGGGGGTGTTGGGACATTTGAAAGGAATGGGATTCCAGACTCTGAGAGGGTCAGGAATTTGGGGTTGGAGGAGGGGGGATGTAAGGAGGTGGAGGGGAGCTCCTGGAACAGGCCTAGTTTCCACCTGCCTGGTACTGTCAAATGCCAAACAGGACCCTAAAGGCACAATTCAGTGAGGCCTGACAAATTGGGAGGGAGCCAAGGCTGACTTCTAGGCCTCTGCCAGTAAGAAAAGATCCCAGCAGGTAAACATGCAGAATTCTCTCTTGTACCCTTCCCAGCAAGTAGTCTTTCCAAGGCCCAGATGGGCCATCCGTCTGAAAGAGCCAGTTATGGAAAATAGGAAACACTATCCAAGGAACTCAGAGTCAATTTGGTAAAATGAGCTACAGAAGAAAGGTAGCTGACCAGAACAGGCAATCTGGGCATGGTCAGGGAAAGCTTCCCAGAGATGCTGGGGAGAACAGTGTCTTGAAGGATAGAGAATTGGAGAAGATCCTGGGAAGGGAGGGCACCATTATGTTCAGCTCTGAATTGAGAGAAGGATAGTGCCAAAGTGGAACATGTCCAGGAAAGGGTGACCAGCATGCGGAGAGAGGTCAACTGAGGATTGGCGTTGTATCGAGAACATTGGAGGTGTGCTGAAGATATGGGCCTGGGATTCAAATCCTTCATCTGATACTTACTTTCTCTGTGATCTTGGGCAAGCCATGATATCTCTGAACTTCAGTTTCCTCATTTGTCAAGTGGAGATAATGGCAGCATCTACTTCATAAGGCTACTTTAAAAATAAAAATGATATAAAGTATTTTGCAAATCTTGCAGCTCTAAAGAAATGCTAATTGTTATGTCCCATCCTGAATCTCTTCTTCCCTCTCTGGCAGGAGATAGGCAACCTACTTCTTCACCCATCCCCTGGAATCAACACTGAATTGGCCAGAGTTGCTAAGCTTTTCAGAGTCATTACTGAATAAATTGTTTGCCAGTTCTGCTCACCCACCTGCTTCAGTTCATCATGTCTACCCAGGTTTCTCTAAAACCATTCCTTTCAAACTTTTTTTTACCAAACAGCAGTAGTTCATCATATACATAAACCATCATTTATTCAGTCATTCCCCAATTCCTAGGCACTCCCTTGGCTTTCAATTCTTTTCCACTATGAAAAAGCTGTTTTATATATGTGTGTGTGTATCCAAAAATACATATATGAGACTTACATATATGCAAATATTTATATGTAAAAATAAAATATCTTTAACTTTTAGAGCTTCTTCCATCCCTTTCCCTAAAAACTTTTCTGTGTTTATCTTATCTCCCTGCCTTCCCCAGTAGCATATAAGTTGCTTAAAGGCAGGTACTATGGTTCTTTTTGCCTTTGTATCTCTGGTATTTTACATAATGACTGGCACTGAAAGTGCTTAATTTGTTAAATTGTTAAAGTTTTTGAGTTTGTTAAGTTGAATCCAATTGAATTGAATAAGGGATCTTAATCCTCAAGAACAGAAGAAAAAATAAACAAATCAGTAAAAATTAGAGAAATACAAATTTTAAAAAATCAGAGATTCTCATGTTTATCCTATTGGGAAAAATAACAACAAAAAAAAGGAAAATGACAATTGCTGGAGGGGCTGTGGGAAAACAGGGACATTAGTGTTCTGTTCATGGATTGGTTCAGCCATTCTGAAAAGCAATGTGGAGCCATGCCACCAAAACTAAACTGTAGCTATAGCCCCAAGAGAGCAAAGAAAGAGGAAAAGGACCTTTATGTACACAATTATCTATGATAGAACTCTTAAGATAGAAAATAACTGTAAAGAAAGTGGGTACTCATTAACTGGTAAATATCCAAGAGGAAACTGGGGCTGGTTCCAGCTAAGAGGGGACTGTTAGATTTCCACTGTGGGCATTTCCACCTTGGAGATCAGTCACTGAGACCAAATAGAGCTCGATCTATTGTTCTGTTAAATGGCTAGACTTAGGAAAGTGTTAATCATATGGATTAAACTGAAAAGCATATGCATACATTTTTCTCCCAAGCCTGGTTACTAAATATTTATTGGCTCATCTGTATATTGTTTTATTAATCTTGATTGATCTTAGAAAGGTAATAAAGAAGTCTAATCATATTCATAATAACTGATATTTATATAGTGTTTTACATCCATTATCTCATTTGAGCCTCATCACACCTTTGGAAGTCTCTGAACAAACTATGACATGTCAATGTAATGATATATTTATTATCTTGCCATAAGAAATAATGAAGGGGTGGTTTCAGAGAATCTTCAGAAGATTTGTATGAACTGATACAGAGAAAAATGAGCAAGACTAGGAAAATATTTATCCAGTAATAACCACAATGGGACAGCTGAATGTTTCAGTGATAAGAGTACCAGGCCTGAAGTCAGAAACACTCATCTTCCTGAGTTCAAATATTTACTATTTATGTGATCCTCCGCAAATCACTTAACCCTGTTTGCCTCAGTTTTCTTATGTGGAAAAATGAACCGGAGAAGGAAATGACAAACTACTCCAGTACCTTTGCCAAGAAAACCCAAAATGAGAGGGGTGGCTAGGCGACACAGTGCATAGAGCACCAGTCCTGGAGTCAGGAGTACCAGAGTTCAAATCTGGCCTCAGACACTTAATAATTACCTAGCTGTGTGACCTTGGGAAGCCACTTAACCTCATTTGCCTTGCAAAAACCTAAAAAAACCAAAACAAAACCCAAAATGAGGTCATGAAGAGTCAGGCATAATTGAAAATGATTAAACAGCAACAACCACATGGTAAAAACAAATTCTGATAGCCATTAGAATTGTGAGCAACACAAAGGTGCTGATTTCAGAGGTCCAAAGACAAAGGATGCTACGAACCTCCTGTCATAAAAGTAATGGACTCAATTTATTAAACAAAGTCTACATTTTCTGCCACAACCAATAATAACCCTTAAATTTGTTTTGCTTGACTGTACCTATTTGTTACATGAAAAGGCTTTTATTTAGGGAAAGGGAAGAGAATGAGATGGTGATAATAGTGATGTGAAAAATATGAAAAGAAGGAAAAATCATCAAAAAATATTTATTTTTTTAAAACCACAGGAAAAAAAAATAAGAGAGTTTAGAAGGGCACAAGCAAGGCGAGGTTGATATTGCTGTTTTAAATTGAGCTTTTAAAAAAATTAGCTGCCTATGGTAGAGTCGTAATTTTAAATACAATCCTCTTTCCTGTCTTTTGAATAGGAAAATATTCATGTTTGTTGATAACTGTCAAATTCATAATTTAAAATATGTGTATATATGTAAATGTATGCATATATGTAAGTATGTATATAAATTATACTATGTAAATCCAATAGAGACACTAATAGTTTGTGACTCTGTGACTTCTTTTCCCTTCTAGCTCTATCTCTATAATCCCCTAGGTGATTTTCAGGCCCACCTCCCTGGGCCTCAGTCTCTCCATCTGTAAAATGAATGGGTTGACTAGATGACCTTTGGCATCTCTTCCAACTCTGGCTCGACATTCTATGTGTGACCTTGAGCAAGGCCCTTCCACTTCCTGAGCCTCAGTGTCCCATCTGTAAATGAGAGGGTTGAACCATATAGACTTCAAGGTCCCATCTGCTTTTTGGGTCGTGATTCTCCCCCTTCCTTACTCCCAACCCCTGAGTCTGTCCCTAGGAGTCCAGGCTCCCTCTCTCTTCCCCCAGAGACCAAGCCTCCTCCTAACTTTTATCTCAGCTAACCAGTTAATCAGGGCAGGCCTAAGGAAGGATGATGACCAAGAATTCAGGGAATTGGGGGTGAGGCTCTGAGAGCCCCAATGGGGAAAGGGCAGACTTGGATACCATGTCTAACGTGTCCAATTAAACCTGACTTTTTTCACTTATTTCTTATGTGACCTTCAGCAAAGAATTTTTTACAAATCCTTTGTAAAATGTTTTACAAAACTCTTTGACTCTTAAAGATGTCCCTTGTGACTCCACATTGCCTCAGTTTCTCTCTGAAAAATGAAGGCTGAACTGAGTGATCTCTATGACTCTTTGCAGCTCTGCATTCTAAAACTGTAAGGTCCCAGGAGGAGGAGCTGTGGGTGTAGGTGAGGACAGTCCCCCACCCCACTTATGGGGAAGCAGTAGGTATAGGGGGATAAGAAAGTGTTAGGAAGGGCCTGGGAACAAGAGGGCTTTGAGGAGGCCCCTATCTCTGAGCAAGACAGAGGAGGGGGGGAGCGGAAGGAAGATAAGGGCCCCTTCTCATTTTCTGCCTCAAAGTCAGAGATAACCCCATCGCCCCCCACCCCCAGCCCCCAGCCCACAGGCTGGTGGTGGGCATCCTTTTTCCGGAAGGAGGTTGTCGACTCCTCTCTGGCTCAGACTCCCGGAACCCTTCCAACTCCCTGAGCAGGTGAACCCCCAGGTGTTCCACCCCCACCCCTGGGGGGGGGGGGGCTTGGCTGGTGGTTATCAGGACATGCTAAACTGCCAGGCACTAGAAACCTGAGAAGTGCCTCGGAAGAGGTGGGAGATGATGGATAAAGGAACACGGAGGGCCAAGAGAGGAGGCTGGGAGGTGGGGAGGGGGGTATATTCTCAGGAAGAGGAAGAATTTTTCCCTGGAAAATGATCTGCAGGTTCATCCAACCTGAGTCAAAACTTACCCTAGTACCTTAAAGCCCACTGAATTCAATCTCATTTTACATAGGGGGAAACTGAGGCCCAGAGAGGACAATCGACTTAACCCAGGTCATGCACTGCTTGCAAGTATCAGGATAGTACAACTTTAGGTGGAGAAAATCCTGCTCTAAAGTCACAGGCTCTGGTTTCAAATCTTGATTCTGTGGCATTCTATCCCTGCAACCTTCATAAAATTTCACCTGAGTTTCATTTTCTTTCTCTCTCAAATGGATTTATTTCAGTGCAGTGGTCTTTGAGATGCCTTCTGTCTCTAGATTCAGGGACCTAAAATCTGAGGGACATTGGGTAGGTTTCCTCATCTGGACTAGATCACCTCTAATATTCGATTAGTGTTTTCCCCTCCTTCAGGACCAGGCTCAAGTCCCCATCTCCTCCAAGAGGCCACTCCCAGAGAGCCACCTGAGTCAACTGTGTGGGACTGTGCTTCAGGAAACACAGATTCAGGAAAATCACCTGCTCATCTGCATGTAGTAAGGATTGGAAAGGGGGGATTCTGCCCAAGGACCTCCTCTACATTGTTCCTCACAGGTGGATCATCCAGCCCCCTACCTGGATACCTCTAATGACAGGAGGCTCAGTCTTTAACCAGGTGATCTTTCCATTTAAGGGCAGCTCTGACTGTCAAAACATCCAAGGAGAATCCTTCTCTTCCGGTTGCCGCTCATTCCTCTCAGTTTGTTTCTTTGGTTCCAGCATAGGGCACCTCTACTCTCCCTTCTTCCAGGTCTCCATGTTCTAAACTCCCCTTTCTCCCTCTCTCTGTTCATTATCAGGGTCTTTCTGGATGAGTGAATCCTGAAACATTCCAGAAAACAAAGAGACAAGGGAGTTGGTCTCCTTTAACCTGGGTGTTAGGAAATATAGTTTTCTCTCCCCCCCCCACCTCCAGTCTCAATCCTTAGCTGGTCATCCACAGGGGATAGAATTTGTTATGGCTTCTTAAGTGCTCTTGAATGGATGAATGAATGAATGAGTGAGTCATAGCCTTGGGGACATCCTTCCCTCCACCGCCCAGGCAGTAGCATCTGCTTCTTCCTTTTTCCCCAGGTTCCTGTCTCTGAACAAGAGCTCTGAGCTCACAGCTAGCCCTTACCGCCCACTGCTCCCAAGCTGAAGACCCTGAGGAGTCATCAAATGTCAGAGCTGAGAGGGAACTTAATAATAATAATAATAATAATAACAATATTAAAAATATTGAAGAAAATGAAGCTCTAGCACCTACATAGTTCTGTAAGGTAATGGCTCTGGGAGATAGATGCTATTCTCCCCATTTCACAAATGAGGAAACTGAGGCAGACAGCAACAGCGACTCGCCCAGAGTCACACAGTTAGTATCAGAGGCAGAATTAGAACATAAGACCTAGTTTTCTCTTCCACTACTTGCCTAGTTAACACTGGTACATGTCAGAACTGGGAAGGACCTTAAAACATGGAGTATCTTTTTTTCTCTCTCTTAAAAAAAAAGTTATTTTCAGTTCCAAATTTTCTTCCTCCTTTTACTCCTTCCACACCCATTTTGAAGGGAAGAAAAATGATACCCATTGCATATATGAAGTCATGCAAAACATTTCCACATTAATCATGTTTTTCCCCCTCCCCCATAAGCAAGAAAGAGAAAAAAGAACCTTATATAACTTTTATCAGTTTACTTGCTCTCCTAGAGAAGGGGGAAGGAATGGTTGGGGTGGGGGGGTGGGGAATTTTACAAAACTGAATGTTAAAAACTATCTTTACATACAATTAGAAAAATAAATAAATGAATAAATTGAAAGAAAAAGGAAACAGATAAATGAATAAAGTTAAAATTTTAAAAAGAAAAAAGTTATGTTTTCAACTGGCACTCGGATTTCTTCATTTCTCTATCTGGAGGGGCTTAGCATTTTTCACCATGAATCCTTTGAAATTGTTGTAAATCATTGTATTGGCTACAGAGTAGCCAAGTCTTCCATATTGATTACCTAGATAATGTTGCTGTTTTTGTACAGATTGTTCTCCTGGTTCTGCTCACTTCATTTTGCATCAGTTCATAGAAGCTTGCAGGTTTCCTGAAACCAACCCCTTGTCATTTCTTAGAGCATACCAGTATTCCATCACAATCATATAACACATCTTGTTCAGGAATTCTCCAGTTAATAGGTAACTCCTCCGTTTCCAATTCTTTGCCATAACAAAAATAGTTGCCATAAACATTTTGTACAAATAGTCTCTTTCCCTTTTTCTTTGATCTCATTGGGGTACAGACTTAGTAGTGATTCATACTGCACAATCAAAAGATGTGCAGTTTTTTAGGCCTATGCTCACAGATCCAAATTGACTTCCAAATATTTGGGCCAGTTCACTACACTACTCTACCAATAGAACAGTAGTATCTCTATTTTTCCAAATCCCTCAGCATTTGTCATTTTTCCTTTAGCAAGCCTGAGGGATGTGAAGCGGTACTTTAGAGTTGTTTTAGTGTACATTTTTCTATTTATTAGTGATTTAGAGCATTTTTATGACTAGTGATAGTTTTGATTTCTTTTTCTGTTCATATCCATTGATCAATTAGGGAATTGCTTTTGTTCTTATAAATCTGGTTTGGTTCCCTATGTATTTGAGAAATGAGATCTTTATCAGAGTAATTTGCTGTAAAAAAATTTCCCCTAGTTTCATGCTTTCCTCCTAATTTTGGTTGCATTGAATTTATTTGTGTAAAACCCTTTGGATTTTCTGTAACTGGGAACTGTCTCTTATATGGTCATGAACTCTTTCTTTATCCATAGATCTGATAGGTATTTTTTTCCATGTTCCCCTAATCTGTTTATGATATCACCATTTACATCTAAATCAAGTGCCCATTTTGAATGAAACTTGTTATATGGTACGAGATGTTGGTCGATTCCTAGTTTCTGCCAGAACATGAAACAAGCAAACAATCAATGTGTTAAATCACCTGTCACATGCCAGGCCTTCAATTAGCCAAACACTATAAATACAAAGACAAAAGCAAAATAACCTCTGCCTTGAAAATGCTTACATTCCAGGGAAGACAGTATATCCATGATATTAGATGTAAACCGTATAGAGAGCATATCCACATGTACTATATTATAGACAGCATAAACAGTATATTCATAGATATAGTATGTTATATCCATATATGTATATATATACATGAATCTACACATATATTGTAGATATGGTCTATGATATGAATATATGTATAGAAGCATGAATGAATACACATGCACATATATTATATATGTATTATAAATCTACACACAGAAAATGAATGTAAGGTAATGGGAAAGAAGCACTAGCAGATGAGTAGGGGAGGATGGGGATCAGGAAGGGCTCCCTGTAGGAGGTGGTCCTTGATCTGAGGTCTGAAGTGCAATTGCAGTCATTCTGAAAGGTCAAGGGTTGAGGGAGAGCAGGTTCAAGACAGGGAGACAGCCCTGTGTGAAGGTACAGAGAAGGAAGATGAAGTGTGACTTGTGAGGAAAAGAAGAAGAAGGGCTCAGGTCTCTTCGATCCTGTGCCTGGGAGGTCTTTTGTTGAGCTAATATTCTGTGTTCCAACATTTTATGACCAAGGTCCCCTCCCCGCCAGCTCTAATATAAGATGTTAAAAAATACAATGTCAGAGGTGGGAGGGCTCTGGGAACAAAGAATGCCAGGATTGGGAGGGACCTTAGATCAGAGAATGCCAAGACAGGGAGGGAAAGTAGGACCTGAAGAGCTAGGAGAGAAAAACACAGAATGTTAGAACAACAGAGAGTTAGGACAACCCTGGGAGACCTGTTATGGAGAACACCATTCACACTCAGAAGAAGGGGAAAACCAAACAAAACAAAAAAACCAACTACAGAATCTGAGTGGACACTCTGTTCACTTTTTAAAAATTTCTCCTTTGTTTTTCCTTCCTATTCCATGGTTTTCTTTCTTTTCCTTTAGTCTTCATTACTCACACAGAAAATGACTAATCTGTAAACATCTTAAACACAAATGTACAATGTTCACTAGACTATTCACCGCTAAGGGGAGGGGAGTGGGAAAGGAGGGTGGAAGAAAATTATGAAACTTATAAATATGCACGTGGACGAATGTTAAGAAAAACTTTCATAACGTGTCATTGGAAAAATAAAATAAAATGTCAATAAAATAGAACAAAAAGTTCGAGACAAAAGGGATCTCTTGAATGGAACATTAGAACAAAGAATATCAAATTACAAAAGCCTGGCTAGGAGTCTCCTAACTAGAAATTCTCCTACCTAGGACTAGAATCTGAGTTCCTACCTGAGGTAGGCATTGACTACCCTGCAGGGAGAGGAAGGAGAATAGCCAATTCCTTCCTATCCAGGGAGGCTGATGAGATAGATTTGGGGTGGGGGTAGGGAACACAGACACACACTCTTGAAAACTTCACTTAGAAAGAAAAAATGGGCGTCAAATTGGAATCGGGACCACTTCTTGGGCTCCCTGGAGAATCACCAAGGGCCCTACAGAGGCAGTAGAGCAAGAGGAGATAGGAAAGGACAGTGAGTAGGAGTTGGATCCATGTCTAAATTGGGGGAATGTTGGGGGCAAGGGAGGTTCTGATTGGTATGCTTACCCCTCCCCCTGCACTCTCCTTCCGCCATCTTCTCCCATAAGCAGGATATGACTTCGTTGGCTGCAAATCCTAGGAGGAGGGAAGAGAGATCAAGCACAGAAATAACCTCTTTGGTTTACAATAAGATGGGAAATCCAGGTGCTGACTTCCTGCCATTCGACTTGCTCCCAGAACAAAACTGCACCAACCCTCCCCCAGGCCTTCCCCTTGATGGCCTCTAGCCTCAAGACTCTCCCCTTCCCCAGGTTGTTGTGGAAGCTTCCTGAGTGGGAAAACACAGAAAATGATCCACCAGAGATATCCTGGACTCCATCCCAGCAGTAACATGGCAGGAGAAAAAGCCTTGAATATGGAATCAGAAGATCTGGTTTCAAATCCTGGCTCTGCTATTTGCTACTTGGATGGCCTTGAGCAAGTCATTTTAAGTTCTTAGTGCCTCAGTTTCCCTCATCTGTAAAATGAGGGAGATGGTCAAGAGTATCCATAAAGGTTTCTTTCTAGCTCCAAATCCTATCATCCTCATTTAGAACCATGCCTGTTCTCGGCAGCTGAAATGTCATCTTATGTCCCGCAAAATATGACTTTTGGTGGATCTCTTCTGAACTCAAGAACCCCCATTACTCCCAACTGCCTGCTGGATAAAGTCCACACTCCCCACCCTGGTATGTGACTTCATCAGTTCACTTCTCTCTCTGAGACTTCATTTCCTTGTCTAGCAGGTAGAGGTTCATAGCTTTAGACTGGAAGAAACCTTGGAAGTCATCAATGGTCCAAGAGAGCCAGAGAAGTTAGGTGACTTGATTAAGGTCATGGGAACCAAATTCTGGCTCCCCAGCTGCTAGCATCTTCTCCTGAACCCCATGACTTCCTAAACCCTCTGCATTTCTGACTCCAAATTCCATGCATTGGAGCCAATTTTCAAAAGAAAGAGGGAAGAAATCAGAACTTGAAGACTATAGGCTCAGTGAACTTGGTTTCAATTGCTGGGAAAATTCTAGAACAGATTTAAAAAATATATGGTGAGTGAATCCAGTCACCTCATTTCCATGCTAGCTCCCAAATGGTGGTGAATCATGGTGATAACATAGCCTGACTGCCTCAAGGAATAATTGTGGGGGCAAAAATGACTTGAAATCATGGGAGAAATACCACCACCACTTTTCCTCTTCCTCCTCTCCAAACATAGCCAGTCAGTGCAGCCAATAGATAGCTCTAGACTTGGAACCTGAAAGACCAGAATTCAAATCTGGCCCCAAACACTTATTAGCTTGGTGACCCTGGGCAAGTCGCCTTAATGCCTTGTCTGACTTAGTTTCCTCAACTGTACAATGGGGTTAAGATGATACCTACCTCCTGGATTTGTGAAGACCATGAGAAAAAAAATTTAGCAAGCCAAAAGCAGAGTAAAAATTGTAGCCATCATTATAATGATCAAATCACATAATATGAGTAAAGACTTTACAAACATTCATGCTGTAGTTCAGTATGAGCTATTCTTTTTCTCTTCCTCCTGTTTCTCTCCTCCCTCTTCATTTCTTTCCCTTCCTCCTTCTATTCCCTACACAATGAAACCACAACCCACTATTTCATTCTTATTATATATATACTTCATACCAGCTACACTCCAGGCAGATTGGTCTCCTTTCAATCAATCAATTAGTAAACATTTATTAACCATTTACTAGATTATCAGATGCTATGCTAAGTAATTGGGAATATAAAGAGGCAAAAGGCAGACTCTGCCTGCAAGAAACTTACAATCTAATTGGACCAGGCTTCCGTCCACCTTTTCTGTGCCTCTCTAAATCATAAAAGCAATGAATTCAGAGCAAGAAATGATTCAATTCAACTCTCACATGTTACAAATAGGGAAACTGAGACCCTGTCAAGGAGAAGGTGCTTATTTCAGGACACAGCTAGCCAATAACAGAGCCAGGATTTAAACTCAGCCTCCCTACTGTCAAATCTAGTGCCTTTCCTACTTCTCTCTACAGATATATCCCAACAATCCCATTTCCTCCAGGAAGCCTTCCCTGTCTACCTCACCCTCTGACTGTCTGGACCATCTTTTTATTCTTGAATTTTACCACTATCAACCCCAAGCATCCATTGAGTACATTAAAAATCTGTCTTGATTCTCCAAATACCTTCCTCCATCAACTTGTATCTCTGTCATGCATGTTTCTCTGCCAAAGAGAATGATCTTTGCCTTGGAAATGACAGAATAAAAAGGATGAACTGGGAATTTATGTCCAATATGAGTAAGGAGACTGGAGAGATCTCCCAACTGCCAGCGAGAAATTCAAGTCACCAACCTGAATAAGCTCTCTCCTTGGTTCTGAAAGAGATGGGAATGGGAAACCGCTATCATTGATACTGGAAAGATCCTGGAAAGCGAATGAGGAACCACAAAACTGGAGAAGGGTACATGGTCTCCCCATGCTTAAGAAAGAGATAGGGGCTTCTAGACTGTAGACTATGAGTTGGGCTTCAATTTATGGAAAATTCTAAGGCATATCATAAAAGGAATTGTTGGTGAATGCCTAGAAAGGGAAACAGTGATGGTAAAGAGTCAGTCTGGCTTTCTCAAGTCCAGGTCATGCCAAACTAACCTCATTTCCTTTGCTGAAAGGATTACTAAATCCGTGGCTCAGGGAATGCTATGAGGGAAGTTTGCCTTGGCCTTTGCAAAGTATGGGATAAACGTCTTATGTTTTTCTGGTGGAGAAGGTGGAGAGATTTGACTGAAACTATAATACAGTTAGATTCATTCTGAACTGATTGCATGGGTGAACTCACAGAGTGGTTGTTGGTAGTTCCATGTCAATGTGGCAGGAGATCTCCAGGGGAGGCTCCCAGAGATTCATGTTTGATTTGGATCAAGGCATAGATGGCATACTCATCACATTTGCAGATGGCACCAACCTAAGAGAGAAATATGAAACATTGGTATCAGGATCCAAAAGGATATTGCCAGGCAGGCACATTGGGCTGAATCTAATAAGATGAAAGCAGACTTAAACTTAGGTGCATAATCATCTTCACTTGATGGCATGGTTAGTTGGCAGTTATTCCCCCAAAACATCTGGTGAATTGAGTGGGCCACAGGTATAGAAAATGTCAAACAGGGTATTGTGCGAACCCATAAGGTTCATGCAATCTTGGACTGCAGAGCCTTAAGCAATGAAGAGAGGGTGGTTCAAACTTACAAAGTCCTTTCTGAGTGTTACAGTCAGCCCGGGATACCACAGTTTAAGGTGAAGTTTAAGGATAAGCTGGGCAGTGTCCAGAGGAGGGCAACTAGGGGTGGAGAGAAGTTTTGAGTTACTGTCAGATGGGAATCCATTGAAGAAACTGAGGACCATTAGCCCAGAGAGGAGAAAACTTGGGGGAACATGAGAGCCGTCAAGGGAAGAAGGATTTTGCCTTCTTCTGATTGGCTCCAGAGGAAGAGCCAAGGAGTCACAGGTGGACATTTCAAATTGGCTAATGAAAACTTCCCAAGGTGAAAGCAGTTTCCAAGTGGAATGGGGTGACGTTAGCTTCCCCTCCCTGAAGCTCTTCCAGCAGGGGTTGGTGACCACTTCTCCAGAAGATTATAAGGGGGAATTCTCTTAGTGTATGGGTCCAACTAGAAGGTCCCTGAAGTTTCTGCCAGTTCTCAAAGTCTCTGATTCTTTTGCATCCTCCTCCATCCTGCCAGTTCTCAAAGTCTATGATTCTTTTGCATCCTCCTCCAACACTGCACAGTGTTAGGCACACAACGCTGAAATCTTTTGTCTTGGCCAGGTCAGCCTTAAGCTCAGATCTGCCTTGACTTTGGGGACATCTGCTTAGGGAGCTTCCGCTTCCTCCACCCATGCCCAGCCTGTGGCCTTGGGGATATCCTTCCCCAGATCCTTGGCCAGCCTCATCCTTCTGAAAGTGTGGGAACTGGGAACTCCCTGCTCCCCATCCCTAACTGGGGACTTCTCTATGGCCCAGGTGCTCCATGACTAAGTCAGCTAGGCCAAGGCCAAGGGGATGGAGAGAGATAGGAGCTTCATTTCCTCCCGGAATCTTCATTTCCCACCTGAGACTCATCTCTGCCCTTTTACTCCCACTTTCCTCTCTTCATATCTGGATCTGGAGAAACATAAAGGGTCCATCCAAGGGAAGGGGGGGGCACTTCCTTCCACTCCTCAGTCAACTGGAGCCAAATTACTCGTGCATAGCTTGTATATGTATAATGCTTAGCAACGTCTTATAGATATGAGGCAGAACATGTGTGTATCATTTCCATTTACATCTGAGCAAACTGAGGCACAGAATTAGAAGACTTACTCAAACTAATATAAATGACAGGTTGAGAGTCACTCTTCCCATTGTCCCCCCAACCTCTCCCAAGCACCCAGAGCCTTTCCTACCTATCATCCCTGTGTATCACTGCCATTCTGTGGTCAAGACCCTTCATTTTCTGCCCTTCATTCTCTGATATTCTCCTAATGAAGTCTGGAGTAGTGGAGGGGAAAGAATATGGAAATCAAAGCTAGAGACCAGGTTCGAATATCATTTTGGTGGCATTGGGCAAATCCTTTCTCTTCTCTTGGGTGAGTTTCCTCAACTGCAAAATGAGGAGATTAAATGAGAACCTCAATAACGTCTCCTATATTGATCCTCTTCAAGAATGAAGGACAGGCAGACACTTAATAATGACCTAGCTGTGTGGCCTTGGGCAAGCCACTTAACCCCATTTGCCTTGCAAAAACTAAAAAAAAAAAAAAACAAAAAACTAAAGACTAAAAAAAAAAAGAATGAAGGACAGGGGCGGCTAGGTGGCGCAGTGGATAGAGCACCAGCCCTGGAGTCAGGAGGACCTGAGTTCAAATCCAGTCTCAGACACTTAATGACGTAGCTGTGTGGCCTTGGCCAAGCCACTTAACCCCATTTGCCTTGCAAAAACTAAAAAAAAAACAAACAAAAAACTAAAGACTAAAAAAAAAAAGAATGAAGGACAGGGGCAGCTAGGTGGCGCAGTGGATAGAGCACCAGCCCTGGAGTCAGGAGGACCTGGGTTCAAATTCGGTCTCAGACACTTAATGACCTAGCTGTGTGGCCTTGGCCAAGCCACTTTACTCCATTTGCCTTGCAAAAAAGTCTAAGAAAAAAAGAATGAAGGACAAACAACAACTTGAAATAGTGACTTGCAGGCTGCTCTGTCACATGCAATCTGACCTGGTGTGGAATCCAAGCTGGCTTCCATCCCCACTCTGGTCTTAGACAGGGGAGCTCCCAAGAGCCTCACTCTTCCCCTAAGTCAGTCCCTGGTCTTGTCAACCCCATTAGACTGGCAGCTTCCTGAAGGCAAACAATATCTTTTGTCTTCCTTTGTCACCTCAAGAGTATAGCCTCGAGTCTCATCCATAGAGGAGACACTTCATTCATTCGGGGAATTTTAAGACTTTATTAATTTAATGAATAAATGTTTGTTGACGAGCTGCCAGACTCTGAGGTTGCCTTCCCCAGACTATGAGGATAGCTACTCAGAGCCTATTAGAACAGGAGCACCTTGAGGACAGGGACCTTGTGTTTGCTTTGCTTTCTATTCAGGGTTCAGGACAATGTCTAGCATACCACAAGTGCTTCGTGAATGGGTGCTGACTGATTACCCTGGCCGCCCTTTTCTCCTCCAGAAATAAGGATGCTCTCAAGATCCCAGTTCTGAAATACTAAGAATAAAAGATCTCTTTCAGAGAGGAAAGGGAGAATTGGATAGGATGAAGGAATGCTGCTGGTGCCTTCAATCAATCATTCATTTAACAAGCATTTATTAAGTGCCGATTGCATACATGCCAGACACCTTCAAAGAATGAAACACTATCTCTTCTGATGAGCTCACATTTTAATCTATTCTCTATGTGGCTATTATATACCTGTTTATTTCCATGTTGTCTCTTTTGAATGTAAACTGCTTGAGGGTAGGAACCATATTCCTTTAGTCTATGGATTTCCAGTGCTTGGTAAACAGTAGGTGCTTTCTTCCCACTGTTTCCCCCTGACACCTACTCTCACCTCCCAGAGCACCCAGGGTCTACTCTCTCCCTCCATCCCTATGTATCTTGTTAATCAATTTGAAAACTGGAGGAGGCTAAAGGAGCTAATAGCTTCATCTTACAATTTAGGGAAATGAGTCCTAGAGAGCTGAGGTCACTTGCTCAAAGTCATTCAGAAGGGGCATTCCATAGGATCAGGAACGGGGTGACCCACAATGAAACCGGAAGCCAGAGAAAGGATTTCCCTTATATGGGTACTGCTCTACCTAGAAGACTAGCCCTCCTGGAGGTGGGGCTGTATAGTCAAGGAGTGGGGGAGGTAAGTGGGGAATCCTCCCCCCTTCCTTCCTCCCCTTGGCCAGGCCTGGCTCCCACCTGGGTGCTGACTCACAGAGTGTGACTATATGAGAACTGGACCCTAGCCGCCCACAGCTGCCCAGCCTAGGCCTGGAATGGCAGGTCACAGAGATCAGGACAATGGGGTGGGGGGAGTGGAGAAAAGGGCAGGAGAAGTCACTGGGTTCTGCTGACCCTTCAACCTGAGCTCCTGGGAAATGATGGGGTCTGGGGGGATTTTCTCAAAGGGAGGCCAAAACTTCTAGGATATGAAGCTAGAAGGGGTCCATAAGATGTTCATTTTAAAAAAGAAACTGAGAAAGCCCAGAGAGGGAAGGTCACACAGCAAAGCTGGGACCCTAATCAGGACTGGTTGATTTGGAGGTGCACTGGGCCAGGTTTAAGGAAGAAAGAACAGGAAGGAGGAAATAGAGGGAAGAAAAGGGAGGAAAAAGGAAGCCCCTGCAACTCTGGTCTGAAGCCACAAGCTGCTCCGGGGGCCAACTACTTCCAGCCTATTTCTGGACCCAAGCTATATTTAGCAGCTGAGCAGGGCCCAGCCACCCGGATGTAGGTCAGGAAGCGAGAGGCTGGTGTCATTTTCACATAGACACCTAGACATTGGCCTTGGCCATCCACCCACCCACAGGAGAATAATGACAAATATGTATTGGGGCATTCATGTCAAATGGGAGAAACACACATGTCACAGCACATGTATCACAATAGGCATGTACAACTATGTACATGTTTCCCATTGTGCACACACATGTGCATTGTGTTTGTATGTCATATACACTGTGTGCATCGTTTATCTCATGTGTATCTATGTATTGGTGAATTTGTATATTTATGCATACATGGATGTGAATTATTTATGTATTTATGAACATTCATGTTCATGGGTAAAAGAAAGATTCAAATATAGACACACATACCCATTGTCATTTGCTTAGAGACACCAACATACAGTGACACACATGTACCCAAGTTTGTACACAAGGCCATGGAGGATTATCCTGATCTGACTAACGAAAGTTAATAATTAGATAATAGAGTTTCTTATGTGCCTTCAGGCCCTTTGCTAAGAGCTGTTTATAAATATTATTTCATGCGATCCTCACAACAACCTTGGGAAGCAGGTGCTATTCTTAGTCTTGTTTTACAGATGAGGAAACTGAGGGAGGCAGAGATTAAAATGAATCTCTCAGGGTAATATATATAGCCAGTCAGTGTTTGAGGTTGGATTTGAACTCAGGTCTCCCTGACTCCACATCTTGCACTCTATCCAAGGTATTCCTAGCTGCCCAAGAGGAAAACAAGGTCCTGAAGACCCAAGGTCTTCCTTGGCCCAAGGGAGTCAATGCTGTAACTGGATTCTGACTTCCTGAGCCCAATCATTTGTTCTACGTGATTCTATCTCCTCCTAGGAATAGAAAGAGAGAAAAACTGGGAAAACTTCTTGAGGTGCTGGGTCAAGACTTGGTGGACGGGTGGAATTTAGAGCAACAGTTCTCTAGGTATTTCTAGATGATTGGAGGATGGGACACTTTGGTGGAAGCAATGTGAATACAAGATGGTGGAGATGAGACTAAATTCAGTAGGCAATGGGAGAGTCATAATCTGTTTAGAAAGATTAATGTAGTAACTTCTGCTGGATGGGTTGGAGGCAAAGACCCTGAGGCTGGAAGTCAGGGCATTAGATCAATTGAAATGTCTTAATTAATTCCAAGTCACTATGTGACAAAAATTAAAAAAAAATCAACCCTCTGATTTTTTTACCTTTGTCCAAATCTGGATTTTCATCTGTTGTACTAACTCTAAGTGAAGCTGAAAGTCTTAAATGATGAATATGTAATGGTGGTGGCCATGCTGGCTAGTTGATGGTCCAAGTCCCTGGATGTGAAGGTAATGATGGTGCTGTTGGTAATCATGTATGTGGACAGTTGTGATGGTTGATGTGTCAGTGAGGATGAAAGTGGTCCTGAGGGTGATGTTGAGAACCATGACAATGCTGACAGTTGTGTTGGCTGATACTTCAGTGAGGATGAAAGTGGTGCTGATGGTGGTGTTGGTAACCATGGCAATGTTGCCAGTTGTGAAGGTGATATGACAGTAAGAATGCAGGTGGTGCTGATGGTGTTGGTGATCTTGATGATGCTGGTAACCATGGTGATGTTAATGGCTGTGATTACCATATGGCAGTAAGGATGAAAGTGATACTGATGGCGATGTTGGTAATCATGGATATTGGCAGTTGTGACATGATATAACAATGAGGATGAAGGTGGTGTTGATGGGGATACTGGTAACCATGGTGATGCTGGTAACCATGGAGATGTTGATGGCTGTGATGACCATATGACATCGAAGATGAAATCATCTTGCTAATAGAGATATTGGTAACCATAGTGATGTTGACAGTTGTGATGATGATATGACAGTGAGGATGAGGATGATGAGAATGGTAATGAGATCGGTGGTGAGGTGGAGAGAAAGGTGAGTGGCCAGATTTGGGGAGTGGAGATCCAGAGCAGTGAGAGATATTGCAATCCTCCCCCCTGCCCTGGGTTTAATCTGGGGGTGTGGGTACTTCCGAAGCCATTGGCCAGGCCTGGGGGCTAATGTGCCCACATTTCCTATTGCCTTGTGTTCCCCCACCCCCATGCCTGCCCTTTCCACTGAAGGCTTCCTTTTGTGTGTTGGGACAGAGGGCCCTTGTACAGAGCAGACTCAGGCCCAGCTGCTTAGACCAGGAAAAGGGCTGTCGTTGATATGGTAGAGTCCCAGTGCCCACGCTGGGTGATGAGCTCTTTCCGACCTCCGTTCACCCAAATCCCCCATGCTCGTCCCCCCGGGCCAGTCCCAAGCTCAGAGTAGCTGGGGGCAGGGTGGGGCTGAGCCTGAAAGGTCGGGTTGGACTACCAGTATGAGTCAGCAAAGTGACATAGCCGCCAAAAATCCCTAAGCTCTTGGGCTGCCCAAGAGGGGTGTGGTGCCCAGAATAGGGGCAGAGGGCAGCCCCCTTCCCCCATCCTCTGCCCTGGTCAGGCCAGAGCTGCAGGATTAGTCCTGCAGGATTAGCCCTGCGGGATTAGTCCTGGACACGGTAATATAGGAAAGACTCTGACAAGTTGGAGATCGGCCGAGTAGGGCAATCAGGGACAGCGAAGGGCCTTCGTTCTTGCCATATGAGGAGTGCCTGAAAGAGCTGGGCATGTTTAGCCTTAGAAAAAAGAAGAGTGAGGAGAGACATGATGCTGTCTCCAGGTATTTGAAGAGCTGTCACGGCAAAGAAAGGATTAGGATGATTCTGCCCAGGAGGCAGTGCTAGGAACAATGGATGGCGGCTGGAGAGGGAGAAATGTTGGCTCCATTACAGAACAGTGGAATCTAGAAATCAAGAACTGTTCCCAATTGTGATCAGATGGCTCCAGAGGTGGTGAGGTCCCCATCTCCAAGAGTGCTCAAGCAGGCGATGATGATGATGATGATGATGATGATGATGTAATAAAAGGTAATATTTATAATAGCTTCCAAAGACCCAGGTTCTTTTTTGAGATGTTACAGAGGGTCTCTGAGCCCTTTGCTGACTCTGAGCTTCCCATTCCATTTTTCCTTTACTCATATAGCCTAGAATTGCCATGGGATGGTCAACTCCTTTGTCCCCTTCTGCAACTCTATATAAGGATTGGGGAATCGAGGCCTTTGGCGGGGGGGGGGGGGGATCTGTGAACTACCTGGGCTTCACCACTGCACTTGGTGACCATAGATGGAATGACCAGCTGCTTCTTTGACCAGATGCCACCCCCACCACCCTTAGACAGACAGCCAGGAGACCTACAATTGTCAGTGGATGCTATTCGTCAATGTATTTATTACCTGAAGGGGCCACTGATAGCCCTTAGAATCTGACTGCACAGATGAGTCTTTTTAAAAAAAGTTTATTTTAGACAATGGGGTTAAGTGACTTGCCCAAGGTCACACATCTAGGCAATTATTAAGTGTCTGAGGCAGGATTTGAATTCAGGTCCTTCTGACTTCAGGGCTGTTGTTCTATCCACTGTGCCACCTAGCTGCCCCTGCATAGATGAGTCTTTGCTAGATCTGGAGCTGGAAGAGACTTCAGAAGTCACTGAGTCTAATCCTCTCATCTTACGAAAGAAGAAACAGACCGAAAGAGAGAAAGGCACTGGACCAAGTCACCTAACTTATGGATTTGAACCCTGATCATCTGACTAACTTCTCTACTCATCTCACTAAAATCGTTAGGGATCCTTATACAAAGGTGAGAGTAGGCAGAAGGCTTGCCCAAGGTCACACAGAGAGGCCACCCTGGCCCCAGCTCTTCACATTTCACCTTCTTTCCATGGCACAGATTATATTGCTGTCCCCCAGCATGGAGCAAGGCTTTGAGGGATTGGTCCCAGAGTAGGAAACTTTAAGTCCTTGGGGACAGAGTGTTGGGGTATCCCAGGGTCCAGGGAAGGGTGGGCCAGAGCACCATATTTATCTTTGAGGCAACATGAATAACAGAATCATAGAATTTTAGGACTAGGAGGGGTCTTAGAATGGGGGATGTCAGACCTGGCAGGGACCTTAGAATAGGGATGTCAAAGTTAGGAGAGGTCTTACAACAGGGGACATCAAGGCTGGGAGAGACCTCATAACAGGGATGTCAGAACTGGAAGGGGCGAGCCTTAAAATCTAAGGGCTAAGAGAGATTTTGGATCAAGGATGTCAGAAATGGGAGGGGCTGTACAGCAGGGGATGTCAGACAGACGGGGAAACTGAGGCAATTAGTCAGGGAGCTGGAGCTGTGGTCTGGGGGTATCCTGTTTTTCAGGCCAGGGCTCTCTCTCTCCATTAGATTAGATGAGCCACATGCAGGACCACCAAGGCCTGGGTTCCAGTCCTCTCTGCCACATCCTGGCTGCGTGAGCTCTCATAAGCTCTGCAGCCAGTGTTGACCCGCTTGGCAGGAGGCCGCTTCCTCATCAAGAATTGTCCAAATCACTGAAATCTCAGGTCCCAAAGAGGAAAACAGTCGAGTCCGTTAATAGCAAAAACAACAAGGAACGGAGTCCAAGGCCTCAGCAAAGGCTTTCCTCACCGTGACCTTGGACAGGAGCTAATTTAGTCTTGTTGACAAATCCAAAGTGACAGAGTGGGGTACTGAGGCAGGGGGAGGGGCCCGGCACTGAGGGTCCCAAAGCATCCTAGGTCATCCTAGGAGACACTGTGTCTCCGGCCCCTCCTCGCCTCCCTCCAGGCAGGCCTCCCCCTCCCCCAGCTTCCCTGGAGGATTCCTCTCTCTCCATCTGGCCAGTCCAAAGCCCAGCCCAGGAGCAGCAGGAAGGGAGCCAGGCCAGGCAGCCCTGACTGCTGGCCTCCAGCACCCCCTAAAGGCCTGGCCTTGTTTAGTGCTCTGGTGGTGGAGATGAAGGCAGAGAAGCCCCATGATGGGGGGGCAGCAGAGGGGAGAAGCTGAGGAAACACTGCCCTTAATTTGGGGGGACTTGGGCTACCTGGGAGGGGACTGGCCAAGACCAGAAGCATCTTCTCTAAAGCCAAGGCGGCTGAGACAGATGCCCCCCAAACCCTCAGAATTCTAGGGTCCTGGTGCTCCCTTCGGCCTCAAGTCACATGGAGAACTCTTTATGTTAAGAGCTGGGGCCTTGGGGGAGATACCCCCAAGTCCTGCCTCCTGGGGCTCAAAGTCTGCTAAGCAAGGGAAGACCCAGACACAGAGGGACTGGGAAAGGATGCCCGGGAGAGGTCCTCCCCACTGCAGACCTTGTAGCAGCTACACAGCTGGGCTCTGGTACAGGGTGAGTGATGCTGAGCTTGGCATGGGGGGGGGAGGTGGACCTTGGGTTTGAATCCTGGCTCTCTGGACTCACAATGCCTCCTCCAGCCTCAGTTTCCTCTTCTGTAAAATGAGGGCAGCCACCTTCCTCGTGCCTACAGCAGAGGGCTACTGGAGGTTTCCATTAGATCCAGTATGGCCAAAGTGCCTGTTAAGCTTTGAAGTATGTGAGAATTAGGCCAACTGTGAGCCTGGGGGACAGGTGGGTGCCCAGCCAGTGGAGACTCTGGGGGACCGCAGGCGCCATCCTCTCCTCCCTCCCCATTCCAAGTGGGAAAGTGAGAGAAGTGTTGGAGGGAGACAACCTTGACCTGGAGGCTCTGGGGGTAGAGGACTAGAACCTGGTCTGGGTCTGTCTTAGCCTTTGGAGGGTACAGAGAAGCTTTTTAGGGACAGGGTGGAACAAGGCCAGACCTGAGGCAAGGAGTCTCCAGTCACTGGTTTCTAGGAGAAAAAAAGCATTGAAAACTTTTCAGTCTGGCTCCTTTAACACTCCCCTTCCCATTCTCTATGTGCCAGCAACTGCCCTATTGGCTGTTTGTCATAATCACACTCCATCTCTCACCCCAGTGACTTTGCCCAGGCAGTCCCCTCCACCTAGCATGCCTTCCCTCTTCCCCTCAGCCTTTTAGAATCTTTATCTTTCCTCAAAGCTTAGCTCATCATAGGGGCAGCTAGGTAGTACAGAGGACAGCTCCAGCCCTAAAGTCGGGAGGACCTGAGTTCAAATCCAACCTCAGACACTTATTAGCAGGGTGACCTGGGGCAAGGCCCTTAACCCTGAATGCTGAAAGAAAAGACAGCACGGTTTTGCTGATACTCTACTCCGTTTACTCAGTTTATATTTTATATCTAGTTATATGGCAGCTAGGTTTTTCAGTGGGAAGAGCACTGGAACTGGTGTCCAGGAGATCTGAGAATAATTCTTTCCTCATCACTATCTGCCTCAGTTTCCTCATCAATCAAATAGGGATATTAATATTGAAAGCACCTACCTCAGTTATTTTGAAGCTCAAATAAAAGCACTTTGCAAGCTGAGTTAAATAACATTATTTGTTATTATTTGACATTTTGCAGTTGGCTCTGCAGGCAGAATTCTTAGCCACCTAAGAGCCTCCCTATTAATTCTTCCCAGTAGAATGTAAACTCCCCGAGGGCAGGAATTTTTCTTTTTCTTTTCCAAGCAGCCAATTGATATTTATGATACTAATGTCTGCCCTTCACCCTCAAGGAAGACCACCACATCAGGGAGGAGACAGGTTTATTAAGCCAAGCATGGAAGCTCCCTGAGGACAGAACTGGTGTTTTTTAATTTTTTAAAGTTTTTTTTAAAAATATTTTTTATCTTCTTTCTTTTTTTAAATTTTAAACTGAAATCCAAAATAAGAAAAGAAAAAAAAATCATTCCTACGCACAGAGCAGAAGATGAGAGGATTCAAAATGTAAGGCAATGTGTTTCCATTTCAAGAAAGCCTACACTCTGCATTGTCCATCTTCCTATACAGCAGGAGATTTTTCATGAGCAGCTTTGCAGCCCTACTGATGCAGTAGGGATAGGCACTTAGTTGGATAGCTTGTAGAATGAATGAATGAATGAATAAGTGAGTGAATGAGTGAGTGAGTGAATGAATGAAAGGGACGAGAGAGTTGAGAACTGATGCAGGAGATGGCAGAGCCAGAACTGGCCAGGGAATATGGTCAGCCTGGAGGTTGGGGTTGCCATCTGGGTGAGGGAGAGAATCACCCTCTCTGACTGAGAACGGGGTCCTGCACCTTGTGCAAGCAGGGCTTCTATTGAGGAGCAGGGACCCAAACTTTTTTTTTTCAAAAACAAGTTTGAAGAACCCAGGTGACAATGCTAGGAGGAGACCTGAATGCTAGGCTTGCATCTCCTTCCAAGGTGACCTTATTGGGGCCTCAGTTTCCTGATCTGTAAAATGGGCAAGTCAGACACTAGTCAACCTCTACTGTCTCTTCCTTCTCTGACACTCCCTCCACTGTTGTGCCATCCCCAAGTTCTAAATTTCCCTGAGGGACACCCTGGTCAAAGCCTTCTTAATCAGAGCATCTTGGGGGCTGCCTCAGAGCAACCCTCAGAACCTAAGGACCTTGGCTGGTGCTGGGCTGTGGCTGAGAGGAGCTCTCTGGGAGACAGAGAGAGAGAGAGAGAGAGAGAGAGAGAGAGAGAGAGAGAGAGAGAGAGAGAGAGATGGGGGAGAGGGTTGCCCCTCCCAAAGAGAGCCTATATTTACCTCTCCCTTCTTTTCTCTCTTTCTCTCTCTCTCTCTCTCTCTCTCCCTCCCTTTCCCCCGTTATGTCTCTTTTCCTTTCCTCTGCTCATCTGTCTTGCAATCCCTCCATGCTTTTCCCTCTCTCCATCCCTCTGCATCCCCCCCCCCAGTTTCCCTGTCTGCTCCTCTCATCACTAGATGCTCTTATCTCTCTGCTCTCCTTTCAGTAACTCGTCTCTCTGTCCCTCTGTCTCTCCGGATCTTTCCACTGCCCCTGGCCTTATCTTCCCATCCTCTTCAGATCACTTGGCCTGCCTCTGCCTCTGCCTCTGCCTCTGGCTCTCTGACTGTCTCTGTCCTCCCTCCATCTTTCACTAACCTTCTCTGCCTTTCCTTGTCCCTCAGCCTGGTTTCCTCCTCACCTGTTGGAAGGAGATACCTGGAGAGATGTTTGTGGACAGACTCCGATGATGTAAATGAGGTGGCTGGCCTCCATCATGTCTCTGGGCCCTTCCGGCCCCGACATTCCACAGCTGTGTGACTTGGGGTTGAGGTCTGTCTGTGCACGCCCCTCTGCCTCTGCCCGCCTGCCGGCCCGTCTGTCTGTCTGTACAGATCTTTGTCTCTTTCTGTGTGTGCCCTGGGTAGAGGGAGAGGAGAGATCCCCCAGCCTGTACCAGGGGACAGCTCCCAGACTACCAGGGGGCCTACCGAGGAGCTAAAAGCCATGGGACGATTTAAAAATGAAGGGTGATGTGGATAGAGCACCGGCCCTGGAGTCAGGAGGACCTCAGACATTTCATAATTCCTTAGCTGTGTGACCTTGGGCAAATCACTTAACCCTATTGCCTTAAATAAATGAATTTTTTAAAAAAATTAATGGTGGGAGAGATGGAGCTCCTTCCAAATGGATGGGACCTGGGGGCTAGAGCCTTAACATCTTCCTCTGCCCCACCCTTCCAGAGCCCAAAGAGACTGGGGCCAAATGTGCCAAACAGAAATGCTCCCTGTGAGCCCCAACTCACCCCCCTTCCCCTTTCCAATGGGAAGGTGAACTTGATGTCAGAGGGAGGGGAGTGGCTTTAATCCCACAGACCAAGGTCTCCTCCAGCAGGAGGTGTACCCCCACCTCCCCTTTGGCAGGGGTTCCCCACTTCTCCCTCTAGATTCAAGAGAAGGGTTTGTTTTATCTCCAGGGAAAATTAGTAATTCCTTCCCAGACAGCCAGACTTGCAGCCAGATCCCCATCTGGGAGAAACAACCATCTTCTGGGGGGGGGGCAGGGTGAGTCAAGGTGCCCTCACCTGGGAGCTGAGTCACAACTGGATGGTGGGGCTGGGGGAGACACAGACAGACAGACACAGAGACAGATGAACAGATAGAATTAGAAGGGGGGAGGGAGTGTTGTGTGTGTTTGTGTGTGTGTGTGTGTGTGTGTGTATGTGACAGAGAGAAAGAGAGAGACACACAGAGACAGAGACAGAGACAGAGGAGAGAGAGAGAGAGAGATTCAGAGACAGAGAGAGACAGAGAGATTCAGAAGGGAGTGAATAAGCTGACCTCCTTTCCAGTTGTAGAAGTCATGAGGGTCTTTTTTTTTCCATTCCAAATCTCAGAATGGCTGAGGTAGAAAGGACCCCTTCAAAGCATAGATTTAGAGCTGAAAGGGACCTTGGAGGTTACTGTGCTCAATCCCCCCCCCATCCCATTTTGCAGATAAGAAAACTGAGGCACAGGGATGTAAATCAGTTAGCAAGGGTCTCACAAGTAGTAAGTGTCTAAAGGTAGGATTTGAATCCAGGGTCTCCTGCCTTCTCCAAGCTCAGCTCCCAAAGTCATCTAATAGCACCCCTGCCCATTTTTCTGCTGCAAAGTCTAAGGTTCAGAAGTCAGTTTGCTCTGGGCCACATAGCCATGGGCAGGCCCTGCCCAGCTCCTGCTGGGTGAATGTTCCCCCTATGGTCCGAGTTGAGCTGCAAGGACCTCTTCTTTGAACCGATTTCATCTCATCTCACAGGAATTGTTTAAACTGAGCTCAGGGACAAGGCTCAAGGTGCTGGGGCACCAGAGACAAAGCAGCCCAGAGCCCCTGCCCTCAGGGAGCTTGCATTCTGTTGGGGTTGCTTCAAGGTTTTGCCATCACCCAGAATCCCTTGTCTCCTTCAAGGCTCAACCTGTAGTTTAGGGGGGGTCAAACACTGACAAGAGTCAGAGGACCTGGGTTCTAGTCTCACCTTCCAATGCTTACTGCCCATGTGACACTTCTCCAGGCCTCAGTTTCCTTCTCTGTAAAATGAGCAGGTTGGACTCTAGGGTTTCTGAGGCCCCTTCCACTTAGACCCCTGTGATCCCAAGGGGTTACCCAACCTCTATTTAAAGATCCCCGGGGATGTCACAACCCCCAGGTAATGAATGTCATGAAAGAGCATCTTGTTAGGAAGTAGAATATAGAACATCAGAGTTGGCAGGAGGGCCCTTAGAGATCATCTAACCCAATTCTCTCTGTCCTGAGGAGGAGGCCATGACCCAGAGAAGGGAAGGGACTTGCCCCAAATCACCTGGGCAGCAGTAGGAAGGCTTAATTTTAACTCAAGTCCTCTGGATCCAGATACCATGCTCCTGCCTCTCCACAGTACACCCACCAGACATGCCATTCTTTCCCCTTATGAATAATCCTTGTGAGATGCAGTCCTATAACCTGGATCTACAGGGCCCAGGAGGCAGACGGGAAACAGGAAGAGAAGTCAGGGGTAAGGGAGGGAGTTGGAAAAGGTCCTTGGAGGTCATCAAGGCTGAGCCCCCCATTTAGCAGAAGAGACAAATGAGGAGCAGAGAGATTCAGCTAGAATCTAAGATCAGATTTTGAACCCAGGTCTTCCTTTCTTTTAATACAGCTCCTTTTCCAAAAGTAAGTGGTTGCCAGAGGCATTGCAGGAGACAGGAAGGGTCAAGGCCCCTTTTTGCAGACCTAGGGGCCAGTGGGCATGACCCCCTACGTTTTCTCTCCCAGTCTGGTGGGTGCTTTGGTTAATTTTGCTGACTCGCTTATCTTTTCCTCCTTCCCCTTTTGTTCTTTGTTACAAGGGACAGCTGGTTGAATAGATGAGGGGAATGGAAGAGAATATATAAATCAGAGATACATTAAAAGTTTCTTAAAGAAATCAAATGTATTGGGCAGCTAGATGGCACAGTGGATAGAGCATCAGTCCTGCAGTCAGGAGGACCTGAGTTCAAATCCAACCTCAGACACTTAATAATGACCTAGCTGTGTGGGCTTGGCAAGTCACTTAACCCCATTTGCCTTAAATAAATAAATCAAAAATCTCACAAAGAAGACTTAAGTTTGAATTCTGGCTGGAAGTTTACATGACTTTGGAGAAGTCATCTCCCCCTCTCTGAGACTGGTCTTTCTCAGCTGTAACTGAAGGGATTCTTCTTTCTTTCTCATTAATAAATAAAGGACTCTCTAAGGTCCCTTCCCTGATCCATGACTGTCCCTAAACCCAAGGAGCCAGGAAGGTTTGACCAATCTGTTAACAAACTTTTATTTTTTAATTTTTTTTAATTAACCAGCATTGCATTTTTAAAAATTTACTTTCAATTGAAATATTAATTGAATTAATTGAAAATTAATTTTAAATTCAAGCATTTTCTCCCTCCCACTCCCCTCATCCATTTAATAACAATATCATGATAACATTTGTCCTTCATTATTGAAGAAGACCTTGACATCAGGGAGGTGATGCCATGACAAACACAAGGGGCAGCCAGGTTGCTCAGTGGCTAGAGAACTGGCTTTGGAGTCAGGACTGGAGTTCAAATCCAATCCCAGACACTCACTACTTGTGTGACCTTGGGACAGTCATTCCACCCTGATTGCCTCGCATCCAGGGCCATCTCTGGTCATTCTGATTCCTATCTGTCCACTGGACCCGGATGTCTTTGGAGGAGAAAGTGAGGCTGGGGACTTAGCACAGCCCCCCTCACTCATATCTAAAATTAATATCAAAAGAAAAAATGAAACCCCTGAAAATGCACATCTCATTCTGCACCCTAAGCCTGTCCTCTCTCTGTCACCAGTCAGGCCCCAGATTTCATCTTGAACTCTTTGGAATCAAGGTTTTGAAATCAGGTCCATCAGTTTTAGAGTTTTTCAAAATTGTTTACCTTGTTTCAATAAACTTTTCCTATTCGAGACAATGACAGCAATAAAACAGCCCTGCCCTCGGGAAGCTTCCATTCTGTGGGTGAGACAACAACGTAAATGCAGAGTAAATACACGACTAGAAGGTTATTTGGGGAGGGAGGACACTAACATCTTGGGGAGGGGGGTTCAGATCCAGAAAGCCAGCCTGTAGAAGCTTTCGAACCCAGGAGGTTTCTTCCTGGGAGCCTACTGGACCATCCCCAGACCTCAGAGATCTCTCCCTTCTAACTGAGGCTGAGGCAGGAGGAAAGATGAAAGATTTAGAAACTGGTCAATGTCAAAACTCTTGGGTCAAGGTTAAGATACCTTAAGACTTGACCTGGGTGTCCAGAAAACTGGACTGGATTCGCCCATGGGCAGGATCTTGTGTATTCTCCCAATGAACTGGGTAGGATAAGGCTGGAGCCTGGGGTCCCTGGGGCTGCCAGGACAGGGATGGATACTCTTCTCCCACTGATCCCCAAAGCAGTCCAAATGGTGATGAATGGTGAAGGATGGATAGGTCTGGTTTCTTCTTCAGCCTCCGCACTTACCTGCCTCCGGGCTCATAGTTCCTCCAATATGGGGCCTCTTTCCTGAGTTTTGGGAAAGAGGAATGGCCTGGGGTTTGTGTGTGTGTGTGTGTGTGTGTGTGTGTGTGTGTGTGTGTGTGTGTGTGTGTGGCGGGGTAGAATAATGGAAATCCTTCATCCTTACAATGGGGGGGGGGGGCTTCATAATCTCTATGGCTCCTCTCAGGTCTGACATTGCAAGTTCTAAAGTCTCTCTCAGCTCTGATTTGGGTTGTAAGGTGCCTTCCTGATGTGATATTCTATACTTCAGTTTAGAGCCGTGTGTGTGTGTGTGTGTGTGTGTGTGTGTGAGAAGGGGCAGGTGCCTGCAGTCTCTTCTCCCCTCCCCAATTGCCACCCCAGCCTTCCTCTCTTGCACAATGACAGAAAGGGAGAAACGAGGGAAATGGCCATTTTCAGCCTGGCATTTTCAGACATCTCCATGCATTCCTGTTGTTAACTGGCAGGAGCCTCAGGCCCCAGGAAGGCAGGGCATGGGGGGGCCCCACCCCAGGTCCCTTCACACAGCTCCCATTGTGTTCCCTGACTGCAGACATTGGAGCTGGGAACCTGCCAGGGTTCTCCAGTCCCCCGGCCTCCCTCTCCACTCACCTTGGCTAGTCGTGTGCTCTAGAGGGAAGAAACAGCCATGTGTTCAAAGGTCACCATTCATGTCCTCTGGGGAGATACTGGAACCCACTCATTTCACAGATCGGGAAACTGAGATACAGAGAAAAGGAGCAGTATGCTATGATAACAACACTCCTTTCCCTGGGGCTTTAAGATTTGCAAAGCCTTTCCTCTCTCATATTGCCAGGGTGACCTTGGTTAAATCATTTCTTGTCTCCAAGACTCTTTATATTGATCTGTAAAACATAAAATTGGACTAGATGACTTAAGTCTATGATCTAATGAAATCCTGTGAGTCAGGGAGTGTGTATCAAGAACTATTTTTTTCTAGAGGAGAAAACTGAGGTGTAGAGAAGTGATATCACTTGACCAGTATAAACACAACTAACCAGTATAATGACTCAAACAGCAGGAGAGGGTTTGCCCAGTCCTATGACCCTTGAACCCAATAACTCTCCCTAAGTCTCAGTTTTCTCATCTGTAAAATGGATGCAATGATACTTTTCTTGACCACCTCCCAAGGTTGTTATAAGAATCGCTGACAATAGACATTTATTAAACATTTATTATGAAGTCCTGGAGGACAAAGCAGGTTTAATTGAAATAAAGCCACTATGGATAGAGCACCAGCCTTGGAGTCAGGAGGACCTGAGTTCAAATACGGACTCATACATTTAATAATTACCTAGCTGTATGATTTTGGGCAGGTCACGTAACCCCATTGCCATAAATGAATGAACGAGTAAAGAAATAAAGAAATATAAAGAAATAAAAAGAAATAAAGCCACTATCCTTATCCAACTCACAGTTTAGGATGTCCACATAGGACACAGACTTCAGTAATAAAGTGAGAGGGACCAAGTGCTGGAAGAGGACACAGACTGAGAACTGAGAGGAACCTGAGAGGTCATTTAATCCAATCTCTTCAGTTTTTAAACAAATGTATGGGTATTTTTTGTTTTCCTATCACCTTCATTTAATAAGAGAAATGCAAATTAAAACAGCTCTGAGCTACCATTTCACATCTATCAGATTGGGTAAGATGACAAAAAAGAAAAATGATCAATGTTGGAGAGGAAGTAGGAAAATTGAGACACTAATGCATTGTCGGTGGAGTTGTGAACTGATCTAACCTTTCTGGAGAATGATTTGGAACAATGTCCAAAGGGTTATAAAATTGTGCACACGATACAGAAATACCGATTCTCATGGTATATCCCAAAGAGATCATAAAAAGTGGGGGAAATCTCACATGTTCAAAAATATTTATAGCAGATTTTTGTAGTGTCAAAGAATTGGAAATTTGAGGGATGCACATCAACTGGGGAATGACTGAACAAATTGTGATATGTGAAAGCCATGGAGTATTATTGTTCTGTAAAATATCATGAGCAATTGGACTTTAGAAAAGCCTGGAAAGATTTGCATGAACTGATGCTGAGTGAAGGGAACAGAACCGAGAGAACGTTGCGTGCGCACATCATCGACAACACTGTGAGATGATATCTGTGATGGCGGTAGCTCTTCTCAGCAGTTCAGAGATCTAGGACAACCCTGAGATATCCATTCAGGGAAATGCCATCCACATCCAGAGGGAAAAAACTATGGAGTCTGAATGCAGAGCAAAGTGTACTGTGTTTGCTTTTTTAAATATTTTATTTAGAGCTTTCTTTTCTTTCTCGTGGTTTTTTCCCCCTTAGTTCTAACTCCTCTTTCGCAACATGACTAATATGGAAGTATGTAAAACACAGTTGTAGATGTGCAACTTTTATCAGTTTGTTTACCACCATGGAGAGTGGGGAGGGAAGAGAGGGTGGTAGAAAAATGTGGAACACATAAACTTGCAAATGAACCAGTGTTAAAAACTACTTTTGCATGGAAAAAATTAAATAAAATTTCAAATAGGTAAAAAAAACCAACCAATCAAACAAACAAACAAAAACATTACCTTCATTTCATAATACATTTCTCTTCCCTGTCCCACTCAGAGAGCAGACAGCACAGATGATAAGAGTACTGATATGAAGTCAAGAAGACCTGAATTCAAATCCAGTTCCAGACACCTCCTAGTTGTGAGACCCTGGGCAAGTCACTTAACCTCTGTCTACCTCAGTTTCCTCATCTGTAAAATGGGGATCATAAGGCACTACTTTCATGCTTGTGAAGATCAAATTAGACATTTGTAAAGTGTTTTGTGAATCTTAGAGTATTCTAGAAATACTTATTATTATAATAACCAACTAACCTACCCCAGAAATCAAATCTGACTGTGTGTAAAATGTTTCACCCCCGGTTTCCCAATTCCATGAAGAAGAGAAGGAGAGCTAGTCTTATATCTCTTCTCATGACTCAAGATAATTCATTATCATGATTGTGTACTTTGTTTGGGTACTTGAATCCCATGACTTTCATCTCCACAAGCCCTTGCCACCTTGGACAGCACTCCAAGGGCTAATGGCTTTCTAAGATCCTGAGCTCTGAAATCCAACTGCCAGTCTTTCCTTTTCTCTTGGGTTCCTTTCCCTCTTTTCCTGAAGCCTTCCTCTTTGTTCCCTCCCTCTAGCTCCGTCTTTTGTCTTGATGTCATTTCTGAGCCCTTGGTCAGCCTCTCTCTCTCCCCAGTTGAAGCCTTTACCCCATTTTTGACCTTTCTCTGCTCCCTCCCTGGTCATTCTCACTACCTAGTGTTTCTGGTCCCACTCCTGAGCCAGCCTCTGTATACCGATGGAGAAACCTCAACAAATGTTCACTAACTGCTCTCAGCTGGGCACTCACTGCTGAATGGAAATCAATTCTGAAGAGAAATCTGAACCCGACACTTCTCTCAGGGCATCCACGACACCTCAACAGCCTTCCTTGATGCTCCCTGCTCTCTCCTCCTCAGAAGCAATGAATGAAAATGCTTCTTGAAAAATATTCACCTTGTGCTAAGCTTTCTCCTTGCTGTGGTCATTCCTTTTACTTGTGACTCCCGTTTTGTTTCGATTCACAGGATCACTGATGAGAGGTCAGGGCTAGGAGGGACCTTGGAGGTCATTTTGTCTAACCACTTGGAGGGAAGTTAGGGGACCTATCCAAGGTTGCACGGGCAAGTTTTGATTACAGGACCAACACTTTTTCCACTCTCCCTGGATCACACATGAACAAACATTTATAAACACCTACTAAGCTTCAGACACTTGCACTAGACATGGGGTAGACAAAAACAAGAAGAAATCCCCTGCCTCAGTCTCAGTTAGGAGGGAGAGTTCTCTGAGGTCTTGGTTGGGGGGTGGGGGTCAGGTAGGCTCCCGGGAAGAAGGCAAATCCGCAGTGTTTAACCAGAAACCTGCTGGAGATGATACCAGATCATGGAGTCTTGGCCAAAGGACTCTAGATTTGGGAGGAGGTTAGAGATTGGGGTGACAATCCTGGGGACTGAGATGGAGAATTCCCCAAGGGCTCATCCTCACAGAGCGGGTGGTCCCACCCACTTCTACCTTCTCAGCCTGCCACAGCCTGCCCCCTGCCCATCAGACGTTTGCCAACATTCTTCTGCCAGGGGCCCTGCGGCTGGCCACGTCCCATCGTCTCAGGGTCCCGGATTTTAGGCTGCCCTTCTCTCCCCCTTCGTGTACCCTCTCTGGATCATGTCCTGTCCTGTCCCCTCCTTCCCTCACTCCTCTCCTTGCGAGTCTGGTGGGATGCCCAGCCTGATTTCAAGGAGATGCCCCAGCAGGCCAGAGGCCTCCAGCACGTGCCAGGGCTTTTCTGAATTCCAGCTTCATCAGGAAACCCTGGGAGCCCTGCCAGGCAGGGCTGGGGAGAGGGCACCAAGCCCACTGGGAGAGGCTCAGGGAGGGCAACTCTGGCCCCTTTCATAGCCCTCTGAGAGTTCAGGAGCTCTTGCAGAGAACATTGGGTGGGAGGAAGAAGACTCAGTCTTCTACTATGTGCAAGTCATCTTATCTCTCCATGTCTCAGTTTCCTTCTCTGCAAACTGAGTAAGTGGGACTAAAAGATTTTTATATCTTCCTCTGTCATTCCTGTTCTAAGGTACTGCCTATTTCTGTTCTAGGGTTCCTCCCAACTCACATGTCCTCTGTTCTAAGGACCTTTCCAGCTCTGACATTCCCTTTTTTTTTTAGGTATTTTCAAGGCAAATGGGGTTAAGTGGCTTGCCCAAGGCCACACAGCTAGGTCATTATTAAGTGTCTGAGACCGGATTTGAACTCAGGTACTCCTGACTCCAAGGCCGGTGCTTTATCCACTGCGCCACATAGCCGCCGCCAACATTCCCTTTTCTAAGGGCCCTCCCAGTTCCAATATTCTTTGTTCTAAGCTCCCTCCCAGCTCTGATGTCCCCTCTTCTAACCTTCCTCACAGTTCTTTCATTCAGTGCTTCTCAGTGGCTGTGGTATGCAGCCTCTAGGTAGGTACCACTGAGGTCTAGGGAGAGAGAAAAGGCAGGGTGGAGGTCCTTGAAAAGGATGGTCAGATGGGGACAGCTGTGGGAGGGCAAGTGAGCTGGCGCAGCAGGTGGGGCCGAGGTCTTTGAATAGTAAGGTTTGGGTCCCTTCAAAACTTGCTTGGCACATCTGGGCCAAAGGGATAGGTCATGAAGAATGAGACACATGGACACGCTGGGACTTTTTTTTTTGGTTTGACAATATTTATTTGTTACAAGTGGTTTTATTTTCTCTTTTCAAGGGGGTTGGGAGGTGGGAAGGAAGAAAAAAATAAATCCAAGATAACTGGAAAAAAAGTTAAAAAAAGAGTAGGGACCTTTAAATTGAGATGGATTGGAAGGTGGGCGAGAGCTGTACCCAGAAAAGGAGAGGCTTCTGGGAGTACAGATGACATGGCTAAATGGAATGGATCCCCCAGGCTGCAACATTTCATCTAGAAAGGGCATGTGGGTCCCTGAGCAGGATCCCCACCTTGTCTTGGTCCCCCAGGTCACAAATAAGGAGATAGATCTCCTACAGACAGAACAAAGCAGGCATCCTGCAGATTTTGGAATGGGCATCGGTTCTTGTGGTGAAGAAATGCAACGGGTGATGAAAACTGAATTCAGAGAACCTTGGGTCATCATGCATTTTTTTCTACCTGCCCAAGACAGAGAGAATCTCAGGGCTGGGAGGGTTCTTAGAATAGGGGATGTCAGAGGAGGGAGGATACTTAGAACATGGAACATTCGAGCAAAGAGGGATTTTAGAATGTCAGAGTTGGGAGGGACCTTAGGGGGTGGCACATCAGAGCAGGGAAGGCCCTTAGAACATGGGACATCTGAGGTAAGAGAGATTATAGAACATAGAATGACTGATTTGCCCACAATCCCTTGGGACTGGTTCCCATCTTTTCAGAAAATAAGATGTAGAGAAAGAAACTTCTCCGCCCAACGTGACGGCTGCCACAAGTCGCTGGACAGCAGAGCACACCGCAGTTCGCTGGGGGTCAGCTGACTTGGACCTCCGTGGCGCCAGGTCCTCCTGCACTGAGGCTCAGGTGACTGTGAGGAGCTACTGGGGGTGAGAAGGCAGGGGCCAAGGGGGTTGTGGGGAAGACACAGGTGAGGAAGAGGTGAGGTGGGGATGGGGAGAGGACCTGGGACAGGCTGCCTGCCTCCTGAGCTCATCCTCCTCCCTCTGCTCCCTCTCCACCTCACCCATAGGAACAGTCAGGCATGATGGTTCAGGCACAGTCCCCAGAGCTGGCTGTCAAAACCGGGGCTGCCAGCCAACACCCACACTGCCACACCTGGTGTGGCCACACCAGGATTCCATTGGGAGACCCAGAGAGGGGCCAGGAAAGGGGCAGGGAGACAGCCTCTCCCTCCCCATTCCTGTCCAACCCCCCTTATTCCTACAGCTTCTCCCAGTGCCATCCCCCTCTCTCCTTTCATCTCCAGTCCCCAGGAAAGATGTGGAAACTCTTGGGGGCGGGGGGACTGAAAGGTGGAGAAGGAAAGAAGAAAAAGGGACAAGAGACAGGACTGAGAAGAGGAAGGAGCTCCAAGCTGGAACTGGGGACCTGAGCCGACACCCCAACTCGAGAACCCGGGGCACTGTGGGCAAAGCTCTGCCCTTTCTGAATCTCACTTTCTTTACCTGTCAACTGGAAGCTTGGGATGAGCTTGAAGGTCCTTCCTGTCACTAACATTTTACAATGTGAATTCTAAGAGAATGGAAAAAAGAGGCTGATGTTCCAGAGGGTCCTATAGGTCCACAGTCCCCCCCACCCCAAAGCCACTTAACCAGAGAAATAGCTGATGAAAGAGAAACAATTCTGTATTGTCTCCAGGGATTAGTTCCTCAAATATCAATCCTTTTGTCCTCACCTGTAAGTAGGGTTGGGATGCTAAGGTCCCTTCTACATAAAAATCTTATAATCCTAGTACAGAAGGTGCTTTTCCCTCTGGATGGGGGGGCAAGGGAGAGATTTTATTTCCCACAAAAGGTTCTCTCTCTCTTCTCTCTCTCTCTCTGTCTGTCTGTCTCTTTCTGTCTCTGTCTCTCTCTGTCTGTCTGTCTCTTTCTGTCTCTGTCTCTCTCTCTCTCTGTCTTTCTGTCTCTTTCTGTCTCTGTCTCTCTGTCTCTCTCTCACACACACACACTCTCTCTCTCTTCTTCCTTTCTGCTTCTCTCATTTTCTCTCTGTTGTCTTTGTGTGTCTCTCAGTCTCTCTGTCCTGCCTTCTCCTATTCTTTCTGCTTCTTTGTCTATCTCTCTGCCTCCCCTCCCTCTCTCCATGCACGTCTCTCTGTCTCTCACAGTCTCTCTGTCCTCTGTCTCTCTTTTCTTTTTTCTCTCTTTTTCTGTTTATCTGTCTCTCTCTTTCTCCTTTATATTTTTCCTGAGGTTGAAAGAGGCAACAGCTTTGTCAAAAAGTCTGGCTCACCCTATTCCATGGGTTCCCTTCTGGGTTGGGGGTATATGTCACCAAGTGTGGGGCATAAGGGGAAGAAGGAAAGACAAAGGGACAAAGAGGATGGAGCCAGGGAGAGAGAAAAAGAGACTAGAGAGGCAGAGAGAGAGAGAAAGAAAGGGGGGGGAGAGAGATACAGACAGACAGAGACAGACAGACAGACACAGAGACAGAGAGAGGCAGAGAGATAGACAGACAGAGACAGAGAGACAGACAGACAGACAGAGACAGACAGAGAGACAGAGAGAGAGACAGACAGAGACAGAAACAGAGAGAGAGAGAGAGAGACGTAGAGACATAGGGAGAGAAAGAAGATGAAGAAACAAAAAGGACCTCCCCTGTTTTCTTGGAAGGCAGCAGCAGCTTAGGGAAGGAGGGACTGTGGTGAGGATGCCTGGGAAGGGCAGATCTTGGGATTTTGGAGAGGTGACTAGATTCCCAGCCCCAGTTGGAGGAGTAAGGAATTTTCAGTTGGCACGAGCATCTCATCCTCCTCAGACAAGAAAACAATACCTGGCATCCACCCTCTGAGGCGCCCAAGACCTTTGACAATTAAGCATTATTTCTTTTTTTAAAACCATTTTAATTTCATTGTATGTGTTTCAATGGAAAAGCATTTATTTTCTCTCCTTCCCGCATACTGTTAAAAAAAAAAAGAAAACAAGAAAACCCTTGTAACAGACACACATAGTTGTAGCAACACAAACCCCCACCTTGGCCAGGCCCCCACAACCACGTCTCCTTCAGCAGCCTTCCACCTTGGTTCTCCCACACCCTGGCTAGCCACCGATTGATCTGAGTTCTGAAGAAGTCTGTCAAAATTCCTTATTTTTCAAGGTGGCTATTGTAGAAATGGTTCTGATTCCACTCACTTCCCTCTACATCTGTTCATAAAAGTCTTCCTGGGTTTCTCTGACATTCTCCCTTTCAACATTACTTAGAGTTCAATAATAGCTATTAACAGTCAGTCAATAAACATTTATTAACCTCCTACCAGGAGACAATCCTGTAGAGAAACAGAGAAAGGTAAAAGAGGGCCCTGGGGTGGGGTCTCACAATCTAAAGGGGAGGCAGCAAAGAAGCAGGGTAAAATAGGAGATAAATAAGAGAGGGAAAGCCGTGGAAGGAAGAGGAGCTGGGAGCCCAATCCCTTTAGTCTACTCTTTGGAGAAGGGCCCTGAGTGTGAATCCAGTCCACTTCCTCTCTGGGTCCCAGACACCATCTAGTCCAACTCTCCCATTTTACAAATGAAGGAACTGGGACCCAGAGAGAGGAAGAGACTCACACAAGGTCACCTAGATAGTAGGAGAGACGGTCAGGACTTGGACTCACATCTGGTGACTTGGAATGTGATTCTCTTCCCCATTAGATATCCTTGCCTCCTAGAATTTCTTAGGGCTCTTGGGAGGGAATTTAAGGAAAGTATCATGAGCCTTAAAGCACCATGGGAATGCCAATTATTACTATTATTGTTGTTGTTCTCATCATTTATTATCTGGCCTTTGGCACATGCTGATTGGGTGATCCTGAGCCTGTCATTGCCAGGCAATTGTCTGGCAAACATCAGGGGAGGTGTTGACCAGCATTGGTGGAGGGAGTTTACTCATCTGGGAGTCCCCACCCCACCAAAATCCCTCCCACTCCCATCCTTATCCTACCACCCCCATGATTATTTTTGCAGTTTTGATTATGAATGACGGTCCGGGGTCACCCCCAGACAGACGCAGAGGGACGCACAAGAGCCCTCAGGATCAGGGCAAGATTCCGGAAGGAGGTTTGACCAGCTGCCCCTGGTTTTCTCACTTCATCTTTCCTCTAGTGGCTTTGCAGAAGTCACTGAGTCTGGAACCCTTCCTCCCTCCCTGCTCACGCACGTACATCCTCCTTCCCTGGAAGCCTCGGCCCCTTGAGCAGAAGCAGGGGCCATGAGGCGGCCGGGCAGCGGGAAGAGCCCTGGGCTGGGGACAGGAGGCTCAGTGGCTATTCCTGGCTCTGCTCATGATCTAGGGGTGGCCTTGGGGGAGTCATTTCCTCTCTCTCTCTCTCTCTCTCTCTGTGGGTCTCAGTTTCCTCCTCTGGAGAAGCCGGGACGCTTCCAATCTCAATCCCTTCTCAGGGTGGGACTTGAAGCCAGATTCCCCGAACCCAAGCCCAGTGTTCTTTCTGCTGTAAAATGGGAAGACTGTATGGAGCGCTGTCCTGCCGCCCTCTCCAGGTGTCAAGGTTTGAAGGAGAAGGAAGATTGGGGCAGGTAGGTGCAGTGGTGGAGAGAGCACTGGATGTGGAATCAGAGGACCCGAGTTCAAATCTGCCCTCAGACATTTACTAGCTGGGTGACCCTGGGCAAGTCACTTAATTCCATCACCTCCCCCCAAAAAAGAGAATGGATCAAAACGTTCTTTGTGACTAGGGAGTTCTATTCAGATGGGAGGGGTTCCTGAGAGGGAGCTGTTGGAGACTTGTACCAGCATCTACCCCCCTCCCTGCCCCCCAAATAATAAACACCAGGACCAGACCTGGGCGTGATCATTGATTTCTCCCCAAACTCTCAGCAGGGAAATCTGAAGAGAGGCTTCTCCTCTTTCCCTGTCTTTATTCTGGCATTCAAGGCTCGTTACAGAGTTGATTTCCATCCCCCAAATGCCATTCCCCCCCTCCACCTGAGACGGGTCAGCTGTGGCCTGAGAGAATGCCTCTGGAAACAGAGAAGGTAGAAGAGGCCAAAGGGCATCCACTGACCGGCTCAGGAGGGAGCTGGGGACCCGTGTGGCCATGGGCATGCCCTTGGGGACTTAAGGGGTTGTGCCAGGTGGGTCCCCGTTATGAAGGCCTGCCCATAAGGCTCAGAATGTTTTTACTGAGGTCAGTAGGTACCTAGAGGTGACCCGGGAGACCTGGCCTAGGGGCCGCTGCGAGTCCTTGTGGGGTCAGCAGGAGGGCCCAACCTGGGCAGCCTCCCGGGAACTGACCCAGGGCTATTGAGGAGAATTGGGGAAGTCGGGAGCATGATCTGGCTATCTTTAGCATCTTCTCTCATGGCAGTTTTCCGATGACTCTGCTGGAGGATGTGGGGGGTGGGAGTGGGGAGGGGTCAGGGGTGGGAGGGGGAGTTGGGGAGAGTTCTCCAAAGTCACATGAGCACCAGGAACTCTGAGGCTAGCACCGAGGACCAGAGCGAGAAGGTGAGGGGGCTGGGATGGCCAGAGATGGGAGGGACCTTAGAACAGGGCATGTCAGAGTTGCGAAGGGGTCTTAGGACCGAATATTAGAGATGGGAGGGAGCTTAGAACAGGGAATGTCAGGCCTGAGAGGGAACTTTCAGCCCAACCAACGCTCTATACTTAAGAGAACCGAGATCTCTTGCCAGCCCCCCACTTCTGGACCCCCAGGGGCACACTCTGCAGCTCCAGTGACCCAGTCGAGCTGCCCAGGCCTTCTCTCAGCCCCCCAGGGAGTTCCAGGAAACTCCGCTCCTTTTAAGGTTACAGAAGTTCCCCCAAGACCTCCCTGTTTCCACACGCTCAGAAATTTCATCAGATTTTTTCTCTCTTTCAAGGGAGAATGGAATGAGGTCTGGAATGCCGGCCTGCACAGGTGATCCCTCTTTGGGGTGATTCCAGGGAAGCCTGTGCCCAGGAAATGTGAGCCTGCTGGCCTAAGAGGGAATCTGGGTCCAGGGAGATGCTTTCAACCCCAAGAATCTTCTCCCTGGGGAGTCTGGGAGCCCCGGACCCCGGAAGCCAAGGTCATCAGTTGGCCAGCTCTGGACACTGTCAATGTCCCCTCTCTATGGAAGGCCTGTCCCTGAGGTCTCTGGTCTTTCGGAGGCATCCTCCCCGTCTGCATCCCCCCCAACCCCGGCAGCCCCTCCAGACCCAGCAGCCCCTTGCTCAGGCTCCCCCAACCCCCTGCATGATCTGTGGAGGTCACCTCTTCACTGGCCTTCCTGCCTCCCATCTCTCCCCTCTGGGATCACCCTCCATAGCTGCCAAGGGGAAGCGTCCCCCTCAGAGTCTGCCCTGAGACTTCCCCATTCCACTCTGCTCCTTCAAGAACAACCAACCCCCAAGAACACATGAAACATGACCTCCTGGTCCTGGCATTCAAGGCCTTACACAGCCGGCCTCTAACCCGCTGGTCCGGGCCTGGCTCTCATTGTTGCCCCTTCACAGGGTCCACGTTCTGGCAAAATAGAAACGCTGTAAAGCCAAAAAGTGAAAAGTAAAAACAGAACCACTTCTGATCTCCCCTTCTCATCTGGCTCTCTCTGCTTTCCAAGTCTTTGTTCCTCTGTCTCCTGGCTGCACCTCCAGGAATCTCCCATGATTACTTCCCCTCCTCTGTTCCAAGCTGAAAGGGACCCCTCCCCATTTCCTCTATTCCTCCACCTGGCCCCTCATCAGTTCCTACCCTACTGGGTTCCTTCGGAGACATGTTCTTAGTACTTGTCTTTTTTACCTTTTCCTTGTAAACTCAGATGTAGCTTGGTGATTTATGGACAGAATGTGGATGGAAACTGCAGTCAGGAAGACCTGTGTCCACCTGGACAAGTCACTGAATCTCTGCCTCAGTTTCCTCATCTATAAGTTGCAGATGGCAGGTGGTACCAGTACATATAGCATACTGGACCTGGAGTCAGGAAGACTCGTCTTGCTGAGTTCAAATCCAAGCTCAGATTAGCAGCTGTGTGACCCTGGACAAGTCACTTCACTCTGTTTGCCTCAGTTTCCTTATCTGTAAAATGAACTGGAGAAGGAAATGACAGACCGTTCCAATATCTTTGCCAAGAAAAAATTAGACATGACTGAAAAACAACTGAACATCCAGGGTGTTATTTTGGTATTTTTATAGATCTTTGCCAGCCTTGAAGGTCTGTATCAGGGGAGGGAACACTGACCCCCCCAGCGAAATCATTTGGCCTGGCACTGCCACGGCAACTGCAGGCAGGCCTTGAAATTCAAAAAATCTAGAAGCTTTTTAGGGGTGAATTAATGAAATATTTAGCAAATAAAGCAGACACATCATTTTTAGGGGTTTTTTGGCAAGGCAATTGGGGTTAAGCGACTTGCCCGAGGCCACACAGCTAGGTCATTAAGTGTCTGAGGCCGGATTTCAACTCAGGCCCTGACTCCAGGGCCGATGCTCTATCCATGTGCCACCTAGCCGCCCCTAAATTGATAACTTTTGGTGATCCACAAGTGATCTTATAAACATCCAAATGATCCTTGGCAGAAAACAAGCCGCCTAGTCCTGCCCTACCTCAACGCTAGTTAGTAAATGGCATTCCTATGATTTCCTATGCGGTTATAGATCTGATTTCAAAAATCACAGGTTTAAAAGTTGGCTTAAAGGGAGAATCAGAATCAGACCCTGGTCCAGGCCCCACCCTCAATGAGTGCTGAACTGGCCTCTGCCTGAAGACTTCCAATGAGGGCCAGCTCCCTCTCCCATGGCAACCTCTTCCACTTGGGACAGCTTAGGGAGTTTGCCTTCCATGGACTGAACCCCGGAGCTCTTAGCTTCCCCGACCTGTGTCCCCAACTGCAACATTCTGCCCTCTGAAACCAAGCAAGTTAATCCCACTCCTTCTTGGCAGCCCTTCAAACGCCGGGAGATTTCAGCAGTTTCCACTCCCTCTTCCGTCCCCATCAAGTCTTCCCTTCTTTAGAACAGACACCCTCAATTACTTCATCAGTTCCTCATGGGGCATAATCTCCAATCCCTCCTCCCCTTGGTCAGCCTCCCCTGGGTATATATCCCCCAGGGTCACACAGATTTGAACTCAGGTTAACCAGACTCCAGGCCCTGTGTGCTATCCACCATGCCACTTGGTTGGCCCTTATTCAGCTATCATCTATCTTCTAGTTGATTCTATTTACCTATCACCTTTCTACCTACCTTCGTACCTCCCTACCTATCCTCTATCTATCTATTTATCCATAAGTTATCAGCATTAGAGGTCATCTGGTCTAGCCAGGCCTGGGGTCATTTCTGTTCTCCCAAGGTCTAACCTCTCTTGGAAGAAAACCCACAACCACACCCCAGTCATGAGTTCCTGATGGGAACAGAACCCCCAGTGACACTGGATATTAGCTCTTGTCCCAGAGCCTGCGCCTCCCCCAGGATGTTGCCCGGGCCCTGAAGTCCTCTCCCCGGGTGGATGGGGCAGCACCAGGAGCTGTGCACTTCCACCCCCTGGTGGCCTGGGCCAGTCTCACACTACTTTCCAAGTACACCAGTTTGAGGACCTGGCAGGTATTATTCCCTGGGATCATGGGATCGAGCTGGGGAGGGATCAGAGGGGAAAGCCTCGGGGTAGGCAGTGAAAGTCCAAAGCCCAAGGCAGGTAGTTGAGAGGGCCATGCCAACACCTTGTTCTACCAGACAATGAAGACAGCCCGTGGGCCCTCTTGGCCAGATTCTGCACACAGGCAGTGGGAAGCTAGAGCTGAGTGACAAAGTGGAAAATGCAAAGGCGGCCTAGCCGTATCAAACCTAAATTTAGATGATAAAGCATCACTTTGGTCCTGCCAAGAAAGAGTGCTGGGTTGGTGGAATAGATTAGGTACAAAAGAAATGGTAGTAAATGACTAGGGCAATCTGTTTGATAAACCAGAAAGTTCCAGCTTCTGGGATAAGAACTCTAACAAAAACTGTAGGAAAGACTAAAAAAATAGCATGGCAGAATCCAAGCCTGGACCAACACCTAAAAGAGCCCAGTACCTAGACATCCAGGGTCATTCCATAAGCCAGTTAGAACAATAGTTTTAACTGTCAACTGTATGGAAAGGGGAGACCAGAGAGATTATAAAATGCAAAATGGAATTCTGACTAAAGTCTTTGCACAAATAGAACCAATGCAACCAAGATTAAGAGGAATGCAGTAAATCACGAACAATTAGTGTATTCTGATACACTAGTCATTCCACAGGTGATAAAAGGAGTCATGAAAAAATGTTCTAAATCACTGAATGCAAACTAAAACAATTCGGAAGGACCTCACACCTGAGGCCCTGATGGGTGGAGTTGTCAACTAATCTACCCATTGTGAAAAGCAATTTGGAACCATGGCCACCCTGAGCCAGCAACACCACTTACTAAATCTGCATCCCAGAAATCACAAGGAGTAAAAGAAAAATCACGTACAGAAATAGAGCTTTTTGAAGTGGAAAAGAATTGGAAATTGAGGGGACACCCATCAATTGGGGAATGACTGAACAATCTGATGGAATGCACAACCTCCAGACTTGAGCTACATCGTGTTAAGATCCACTATGGACCCAGCTCCTCAGCATGATCAAATGGACTTCAGATGGAAAGCAAAGATTTTCCTTTTCAAATTTGACTTCACATGTGGAAATGTGGAACATAGCTATGCACGTATGATGTAGATTGCTATTGGGGTTAAGAAAAATTTTAAATTGGCAACTTCATAACTTCGGGATGAAGCAAGGTGTAGTCATGACTACAGGCCAGGACCATCTTCTCAGGTCTGTTTAGATGGACTAGATCTTGAGGCTACCCCACCCCCTAGACTTCTCCAGCTAATCCCCATGGTGGGGGAGGGAAGGCCTTTGGAAATTCTAAGGTGAACCTTATGGTCCTGGAAGAGAACATTCCAACTAGAAAATAACACCTGGAACTGTGGATTAATTCCAGTTCTTGCTGCTCCTTGACAGTCACCGTGGTCCACCAATGTTCCAGCCCTCACAGCCCAAAGCTATTCCTATCAACTTGCTTCCTTTGGGAGCAACGGATGAAGCCCAGGACAAGCCTGTTTGTTCCCTAAAGTGGCCCTCCCCCACTCTGGCTCCACCTGATAATGCTAGGTATTTAATCCTAACTGCAAGGCACAAGGGCCAGGCTGCCGGAGGCTCTCTGCAATAGAATGTGAGCTCAAGGCCACAGCTATACTGAATTCAAACTTTTAAATGTCTTTTGAGCCTGACTCTATGATCCCATTTCAGATTTTCTTGGCCCAGATACTGGAGTAGTTTGCCTTTTCCTTCTCCAGTTCATTCTACAGATGGAGAAACAGAAGCCAACAGGGTAAAGTGATTTGTGCAGCATCAATGAGTCTTCCTAACTGCAGCCTCAGCTGACTGAATTAAACCTTTAAAATGCTAACTTATACTAAATGACTAAACCGCCTTCATAGGTAGTTCATTTTATCTTTTCCCCCACATTTAAGGATGATTCTGATCTCCTGTTGGCCCAGTACCTAGAACTGATGCAGAATTCTCCAAGATTGCAAATACTCCAAAGGTTCCATTTCTAGCTGGAGGATCAGATATATTTAACTTTCCCTGAAAAGCAACCCCAATCAAAATCCAGATGGGGCAAATAGGTGGAGTACAGTGGATAGAGCACTGCAAACACTCCATTGCCTAGCCGTGTGACCTTGCGCAAGTCACTTAAAAAAAAAACATTTAAAAAACCAGACAGCTTTGAAAATAATTTCCATTTATTGAGAATCCACCAGCTCCAAGTTGGCTTGGTAACCTTAGGCAGCTTCTTCCTTTGCAACACGGTCCTTTTTGAGTGGTCCCTGCAAGGAGAGAGCACATCCTGGGTTAGCCCAATGGAAGCCTGAACTCCACCCACACACCACAGCTTAAGCTCCCTGACCACAACCTCTAACCAATCAATGGACCCATTCTCTAAGGGGAAGAGGCTAGAGACCTCAAGCTAAGGCTGAGGGGGGGACCTTGCAGCTGCTTCACTTAACCTGTTTTGGGTCAAGTGCCCAAATCATTGGAGTTAAAGAGAATCTGGGGGGGGGGATGCGTGTGGGAGACATACACATACAAATGAGGGGTTATCCAAGAGGAGCCACAAACCACACAGCTCTGCAGGTAACCCAGCACTGTACTTACCATGAAAGCTTTCTTCTCCTCCACGGTCTGGAAGCGACCATGGCCAAATTTGGAAGTGGTGTCAATAAACTTCAAGTCAATCTTCTCCAGGGCACGGCGTTTGGTCTGTACCAGCAGAGACTGTGGGACAAGAGCACAGCATTGCAGATGGCGAATTTGTGTACCAGGGAACCCACCACCCAGAAGACAGCTCAGTGGAGCCCTGGGCCTTAGTCCTCAAATGACTGTGGGACAACCTTGGGCACAATTGTTTAGTTCTGCCTCAGATTCCTCACTTGTAGAATGGGGGTACTAAGAGCAGCTTATTGGGAATATAGTAGATCCTGCCATAGCACAGGCAGTAAGGGTCATCAGCCCATTCACTTCCTGCCTGTGTGGAAAAACAAAGAAGCCCAGCTGCTCTCCAATTATCTGCTCACCTTTCGCAGGGTGAGGACCCGCTTCTTGGTCCCAACGACACAGCCTTTCAGCATGATAAAGTCATTGGTCACTTCGCCATAGTGGACGAAGCCTCCCAGAGGATTGATGCTCTTGTCAGACAGATCGTAGTCAGTGGATGCGTTGTTTTTGATCAGCTTACCGTCCTTGATCTGATAGCCCTGGCCAATCTTGTAGATCTACAAAGAAAGTTGCCATCAGGAGATGGACAGAGGAACCTCTCCTTCCTGCAGCATGACCACCCAGAGGGGGCAGAGAGACTGTCAGGTGCCATCTGGGTTGGATCAAGTGGGTTAAGACATGGATGAAAGGGAGTGGCCCATCCCAAGCTGAGCCCCCACCACAGAAATGGATAAAAACACCAGAAGCTCAGGATCCCCCTTCCACATCTCCCAGGAGGTGGGCAAAGGCTTGGAAAAACCCCTACTGCCCATGCCATTCTCACCTTCTTGTTGATCTCAGTGCGGTGGTGGTAGCCCTTCTGACCAGCCCGGGCAACAGAGAAAGCCACACGGGCAGGATGCCAGGCTCCAATACATGCCACCTTACGTAGGCCTCTGTGGGTTTTTCGGGGCAGTTTCTTTGTGTGCCAGCGGCTGGTAACACCTACAAAGAGGATCCTAAGTGAATCATAGAACCCAACCCTGCCCTTTTCCTGTCCCCTCCCCCAATACGGCAGTTCTCAGAAGGAAGGCAGCAAGGAATATCTCCTCATCAGGTTCGGGCGCTGTGCCCAGCGCACATTCCATGACTTCATCATTGAAAAAGGCAGGTGGCCCAGGTATCTAGACAGATGGCCTCATCCCCTCCCTGCAGGATCCTGAAAAACAGCTCACCTTTGTAACCCTTGCCCTTGGTCACTCCAATGACATCAATCATCTCGTCTTGCCCAAACACAGTGGACACAGGCACCTGCTGCTCCAGTTTCTCACGGGCCCAGTCCAGTTTCTCAGACACATTGCCACCATTCACCTGGATCTCCATCAGGTGAGATTTCTTCTGCCTCAGAGGAAGCAGGCGCATCTGCAGAAGCAACATCACTTGTAGAACGAACATGGCCAGCCAGCAGCTTGATCTCAGAATTCTAGTCAAAGCCAATCTCTAAGGCTCTTAAATTCACATGATAAAATACAATTGCAAAGAAAACCCAGGCTAAAAAACAAGCCTCCTGGATTGTGCTCTCAGCAGGAATGCTGCCTGGCAGAGCCCAGTTCAAAACCTCACCCACTGATTCCAGATCATAAGTGGAATTTGTCTCAAAAACAGGGAAGAGGCCTCAGAGACCCATGGTTTAGGTTCAACTCTTTCATTAGCCATAGGACCTTATGAGAATAGCTCTGATTCTCTGCAACAACTACACTGTTAAATGTGATTGGCCCTATCCAAAGTTCATTTCCTTAGACTCAGTATCTTCACGTGGAGGAAGAATAATCTTCCCATCTCCCTTCTGTAAAGGAGAGGGGGGACAAGGCACAGGTTAAGACTGCCTTCAACTCAAATGCAATTCTCATCATTAGGAGAAGCAATTCTCTTTAAATGCAGCACGTGCCTATGATCTAGGTCTCCTGGCTTTGAGAGACTAAATTCAGGAGGCAGCTAGGTTAAACAGTGGAGACAGCACCAGCCCTGCAGTCAGGAGGGTCTGAGTTCAAATCTGGACACTAACTAGCTGTATGACCCTTGGCAAGTCACTTTAGCTCACTGCCTTGCAAAAACAAAAAGACCAAATCCAGGTCCAGAAAGGACACTGAGATGGAAAAGGCAAGGAGCCACCACCATTGCTGGCTTTCTCCAAATCCAAAGTTCTCAGGCCTTTTATACCTTCAGGGACCCCAAACCAAGATATTCCTGGAAAAATCCTCAGGCTCATGGCTGCCAGGCTATGCTTCTAAAAACCTAGAACCTCCCTAGTCTCACAGGATTTACTGCAGTGCCATCTGTTCCAGGAATGTACAGACAGCATTATGATCTGCTGCACTAGAGGGTGGAAAAGGCCAGTCAGGTCATACCATGACTGGGCAGCAGTGCCCTCTGCTGGCAAGATGCTTCCCTCATTTGGAGGCCTAGGGAAATAGGGTTGGCTCCTCTACTCCTGTGCCACATCAGCCTCCTTCCTCTAATATGGAACCCCGGGCTCTGCACTCACCTGGGTGTGGGCAATGACTCGGATCACCTGGCAGTATTTCTTCATGCTGTTGAAGTCTTTCTCCAATTGCTTCTTGCCATCATCATCTTGCCACTTCTTGCAGTACTTGGTGAAGGCCTTCTTCTTGGACTTATGCCTTCAGAAGCAGAGCAGAGTTGGGGAGGGGGTGGGGGGACAGGCCTTCATCAGCTCCACTGGGGAGTGGAGTGAGCGGAAGGAACTGAGCCCTCCCAGGCTGAGGCTCATTGCTGGCTTCTAAGGATCCCTTTCCACCAGCAAGCGGAGCCTAGAGCTCATCGGCCAGGGCCGAGCGGAGCTGTCGCAGGTGATCCGGGTAAGTAAACGGGAGCTGCTCAGGTCAGAGGCACAAGGTACATTCAGTGCTCACGGACCTGAACACACCTGAATCTATGCAAAGGCCTCCCATCACAGCAGGGGATACAGCAGGAAGCCACTGCCAACCAAGGAATGGCCTATCCTGCCCAGATAGTCAAGAATTGATGGCCACTTCTGGGTTCTAGGGATTGGGTAGGCCAACACTCCTGGCCTCCTAAGTCCAGAGCTCTCCCACTCCCACCCAGGTGAATTCCCACCACTAAAAGTAGAATTACAAGCCCTGGATCCATCACCATTACCAATGAACACTATCTCCAGGCAGTCGTGGACCTGACTGCCATAAGCAAGGAGGTCCCACTTCTCACTGGCGGATCTCAGGCCCCACTCACCAGTTCTTGTAGAATCGCCTCTTACACTCATCACTGATGTGCTCAGCAAAGATGGTTTTGAAACTCCGGAGGCCTCGTGGGGTCTGCACATAGCCCACGATGCCTACAATGACCATGGGGGGCGTCTCCACAATGGTGACAGCCTCCACCACTTCCTTCTTGTTGACCTCTGCAAAAAAGGAGCCCAGTTATGTTTGCTGCTTGAACCAGGTTCCCTGTGCCCTCGTTAACTGTTAAAATTCAGTGTGTGGAGGGGTGTAGTAAGCAAACTTAGGGACAGAAGTTTCTGGAATGGCAGTGAAGCTGCTCCCATGAGTGGTGGGTAGGTGTGTGACTACCTAAGGGCCCAAAAAGGAAGACGAGGGGTCTATTTCAAACACGTGCCCACCCATTCCCAGATGCAGTGCAGTTCCCTCCCGTCACCTACTCGAGCCAGGCCTGTCCACCTCTCGGACGATGTGGGTCATGCCCGCCTTGTAACCCAGGAAGGCGGTCAGGTGGATGGGCTTGGTGGGGTCATCCTTGGGGAAGCTCTTCACCTTGCCCCGGTGGCGGCTGCTTCTCTTTCGGGGCAGGAAGCCCAGAGACCCGTGCCTGGGGGCCGAGAACTTCCTGTGGGACTGCAGGAGAGGCGGGCTGAGGGGCCGCGCGGCCGGCCAGTACCCGCGGGCACCGGCCCCTGCGGCCAGGGGTGGCACCGCGGGCAGAGGCCGGGCCCGGGCAGCAGGCCTCGGGCTCCGCGGTGACCCAGGCCTGAGAGCCCCTGGGGGCCCCGGCCACGTGGGCGGCCACGTGCAGGCCCCCCAGGAGCCGGGGGTCCCCCGGGCCTCCATCAGAGCATGACGATCAGCACGTGTGTTCTCTGTCCGCCCGTCATGGGTCTCATCCCCTGGAGCCCGTGGGGGACCCCGGCCCGGCCGCCCCCCCCCCGGGTGAGGCCTGCGCCAGGCTCGGCCCCCCCCACCACTCGGGTGAGGCCTGCGCCAAGCTCGGCCCCCCCCCGGCCGCCCCCCACTCGGGCGAGGCCTGCGCCAGGCTCCGACCCCCCAGCTCTCCGTTCCCCCCAGTCGGGGTGGCCGCGATGGCGGCGGGCGGCGCCCCCTGCCCCCCCCGGGGTACGTACCATGGCGCCGCGGCGGGTCAGGCCGGGAGAGAGCGGGCGCTGCGGGCGCCGCCCTATAAAAGGCTCGGCGAGGCCCCGCCCCTTCCGGCGTGCCGCCGCTCCCGCGAGGCCGCGCACGCCGTGTGCGCATGCTCCGCGCGCACGCGCCTCCGCACCGGGGCGTGGCGCCGACTGCTGTCCCGGAAGTCGCCGTTGGGTGCCGCGCGGCGCTCCCCCGGGCCGCGGCTTTGGCCTTCCGCGCTGCGCACTTAGTGCGCGCTTGCTGTGTGCGCGCCGCCCGCGGTTCAGCCTTGACCTTGCCTCGCCTCTTGGCCTGCCCCCATTGCGAGCTGCTCGCAGGCAGGCGCTGCCAGCCCCCCTTGGCATGCCCCAGGGCTCCTCACAGCCCCAACTGGCCCCTGCTCAGGATGGAGTCTGAGCATCCTTGGGTTTTTTTAATTAGTTTTTTTTAAATTTAAGGCCATGAGGTTAAGTGACTCGCCCAAGGTCACACAGCCAAGCGATCATTAAGTGTCTGAGGCCGGATTTGAACTCAAGTGACTCCAGGGCCGGGCTCCATCCGCTGTGCCACCTGGCTGCCCCAAGTCTGAGCATGCTAGAAGAAGACCCCGGGGTCAGGGCGGCGATGCCAGTCCTGTCCAAGGCTAGTCTGTATAGACGCTCAGTGCCTGGTCCAAGTGAACACAGCCATGCCAGTATTTAAGCTGCTCTGCCAGGTTGGGGAGACAAAGGACCAAACCCTCGTCCTTGCTTTCCAGGAGCTCACCTCCCCGGATAGACAATGTCCACGGTTGTCTGCCTGAGACCCTGAACACCGGCGGCCCCCTCCTCCCTACATCCCCCTCTAAATGAGTGAGGGTCCCAGGGTCTGAGTTCTGGGCACCAGTTAGAAGAAATGAAGCAATTGCAGTTCCAATGGAGGGAACGACCTCTGGCCTTTAGGTCTTCCAGGTCATCTGGTCCAGCCTCATCCTTCTTTTCAACCCGGTTTTTATGCATAGAAAGCCTGGTCTGGACTTCGTTGGGTCTTCCAACAAAGGAGAGCCCCCCTCCCCCCCATATCGCCCCTACACCAGCACGCCTGAAGCAGTGGGGGTTAATAGCAGGTAGGTCAAAGAATTTCCAGGAACAAAAGGAAGCCACCTTGGTCAGGTTTAGTTTGGGGTCCATCATGGCATGACGGACTGGACTTGGAGACAGGAGACCAAATTGAGTTTCTGACCCCACAACCTATTCACTGAGTCATCCTCGCCAAGTCCCTTTACCTCCCTTAGCCCCTCATGTATAAATTGGAAAGATAATATTTAGACGACCTCTCTCACAGGGTGGTTGTATGGCAACAGCTCTGCCAACTTTGAAATTTTCCATAAGAGTGACTTATAATCATCTGAAATACTTCCTCAAACAGTAATAGTTAGAAATAATTATCTTGACTTCTCTAGAGAGCCAAGACCTGGTTCAAGTCCCAGCTGTGTCATTGACTCAGGAGGTGTCTGTGGCCAGGTCATCAACCTCAGGTCCCTCATATATATGGGTGTCTCTTTCTAAGGACCAAAAATGGGAGGAGTGGAAGATGATCAGCAGGTCTAGCAGGTATTCACATAATAGCTGGATTATTTGCCTTTGAATGAACCCTGGGCAGGATCTGGACTGTGTTGGCTTCCTGGGAGTTCCGGAATCACAGAATTTTCCACTTTAGAGATAATCTCTTTCAATCCTCTCATTTTTCAGATAGAGAAACTGAGGTCAGGGAAGCTCTGTAATTTACCAAAAGTTATAACAATAATTCTGAAGTGTCATATAATCCCTTTAGGATTGCAAAGCAATTTGCAAATATGATCTTGTTTAATAATAATACTAATAATAGTGAACATCTCTATCATGCTTACCAGGTGTAAAGTCACCATGCTAAGCATTTTTAGTAATTATCACTGTTTATAATTTTGATCCTCATAGCCACCCTGGGAGCCAGAGAGATTATTATCCCAGGGTTACAATTGAGGAGACCGGCAGATGGGTAACTTGTCCAGGGTCTCAAGGCTGTAATATCTGAGATAGGATTTGAACTCAGGCCTTCCAGACTGTAAGGTCAGTGTTAGATACTGAACTAGAACTCAATAGCCTACATGAGTTCAGTCTTTCTTTTTCTTTCTTTCTTTCTTTCTTTCTTTCTTCCTTTCTTTCTTCCTTTCTTTCTTTTTCTTTCTTTTTCTTTCTTTTTCTTCTTTCCTTCCTTCCTTCCTTCCTTCCTTCCTTCCTTCCTTCCTTCCTTCCTTTCTTTCTTTCTTTTTCTTTATTAGGTTTTTGCAACGCAATGGGGTTAAGTGGCTTGCCCAAGGCCACCCTGCTAGGTCATTATTAAGTGTCTGAGACCAGCCTTGAACCCAGGTCCTCCTGACTCCAGCACTGGTGTTCCATTCACTGCACCACCTAGCCGCCCCTATGAATTCAGCTTTAATAAAGAATTAAACTAACACGTGTTAACCGCCCAAGCCTGTTCTAATAAAAGACAAATAAAAGCTAAAGCATTTCTGCTCCTGTCCATCAAGGGAGTGGCCATCAGCTCAGTATGTGCTCCAAGCCAGAGTTCCATAGGGGCAGAGGATTTGTTAAGAAATTCCATTAGGAGGAGTTGCTGGAGTTTCTTTGGACTCTCTCTGGAGTTTGGATATTCCTGACTGCCAGCTTGCGGAGAAGATGGGCAATGCCAACCCACTTCAGGTTGCTGAAGGGAGAAGCTGACTCAGGGACTGGTCATCTCCATCATGTCCCCTGCATGCTGAAAATGTGAGCTCCTAGAGTCCAGTGTTCCTCTGTTGGTCTCCCCATATCTTGGTAGAGTATTTGGCACAGGATACACTATAAATCCTTAGTACTTTTCATTCATTCATTCATTCATTCATTCATTTATTCATCATAGACCCCATTTTGGGAGAAATCTCTTCTCCAAACCAATTCTCTTTCTCTGACTTCTCAAGAATTCCCATTTCTGTCTGGTCAAAGGTGAACCAGAGCTACCTCTTAATTTTAAATTTTCGGTTCCAAATTCTCTCCCTTTACCTAAGAGCCTCCTCTCTTAATTGGATTAAACGAGACCTTCCCACTCTTAGTTTGATGATCTTTAAACAGTACAAACTTAAAGGGAAGACAGATTAGAGCTTTGACTCAAGGGAGATGAGGAACTTTGGCTGGCACCTTGGTCATAATCTTATTTCTTAATATATTCTATGCCACAAGGAAGGTCTTAGTCTAGACCAGCCTTGTCCTAATCTTTTCAGTGTTCTGGACCCTCAGGAAAATATGGCAAAATCAATGGATCCCTTCTCAGAATCATAATTTTAAGAGTATAAAATAAAATACATAGAATTGCAAAGGAAACTAAATAAATCGAAATATAAAATGTTCAAAAACCAAACAGATGACAGATAAAAATCTCCCTGGTTTAGTGTTCTATGTTTTCACAGGAGACATTGAGTCCCAAATCCTTGTGCTTTATGCCACTCCAGTGTCTTGCCCCAGATAATGTGGCTTATCAATGCGTGGGCTGCCACCCATGAGCCACCCCAGAGGAGACATTTCATTTTAGGATACTCCCATTTTGGGTAATAATGCTGACTGGCTCAGGGTGACATCATTCCCAGGACTCTTGTGCTGTAAACAAGAGTTGGGAAATCTCTCATTGGCTGAACGGTTTGGCCAGATGACTGCGGGCCATGAGAAGGTGGCCAGAGCTCAGCCTGGAACCTGCCGAAGATCAAAGCCAAGGCCCTAAGGAGCCCAGTTCCCCTGCCAGCAGCCAAGAGGATGACACCAAAGCCAGCCTGGACCTCAGCCACCCACAACTTCCTCCTTTCCTGGTTCTCCTGATTTATTCTTTATGCCAGGCCCTATGGGTGAGTCTCTATGTGCCCCTGCTGGGCTTCTCCATGGCACTGGTAAACCTGGCTTCCTACTCCCTCTCCCTCTCTGTCATTGGCTTCTACATACTGTGGCGCAGCAGTCTGCAGACAGCAGGGCTGCTGACTCTCATCTTGGCCCGGAAGCTCTTTGTGGAGGTGGCACTGCCCATGCACCAGGCTCTGTGGCAGCCCTGGCTGGAGCTGAAGGTTTGGTCCCTCACCTTCCTTTGGACACTATTCCAATGGGCCTGGGGCTGTACCTGGAACCTGCTGAGACATCTGAGCCAAGAGCTGGGCAGGACCATGCTCTCCTGGGCTGAGTGGGGCTATGGCAGCCTCCTTGGCTTTTGCCGAGACAAAGGCAGGGCCTTAGAAGTCATCATAAGCAACATTCTACAGCAGCTATTTTTCACCTTGCTCATGAGCTGCCTCAAAGGGTTCTGGGCTGTTTTCTTACAATGGGGAAGGGTCATCAGGGGCAAATGCTCCCAGCTCCTGGACACTGCCAGGTGCTGTTGGGATCGACACACTACACTGCTCTCCCTAGAGACCTGTGCCTCCAACCTCTCCTGCACCGACATCCCCCTGAGCCAACGCTTCCCTGGGCCAGACCCCTCCACCTTTAGCTGGCACTCCTCAGACTCCATCAGTCTCTGCTCTCTGGTGGTGCAAAGGAAAGCAGAAGGGGGAGCCCAGAATTGCCCTTGCGGGGGCAGTTCACAGCTGCCTCTGAACACCAGGTTCCACAGAAGGAGGGCTGCCCCATCCCCATCAGGGCAGGTCCTAGTGCAGCAAGTGAAGGCCATTTGCATCCTTATTATTTTACTCTACATCTATGGTGCCTCCCTCTGTATTCAAATCTTAAAATAAAGTGACCCAGATTGAAATGGCTTCATTCGTGCATCAAAAGCCCTCTGCCTCCAGGAAGCCTTCCTTCCCTGACAGCCTTTGTTGGACTCGACTTTCACCCACAGATTTCACCCAGTACCCTTCTTGTTGCCCCTAATGCACTTGGCACAATGATTACTAGAAACTAGAGTGTTGGTTTGGAGTCAGACAGCATGAGTTCAAATCCTTTGCCTTTGTTCATCGACAGGAACTTGGCCAAGACAACATAGATTCCCCATCTGCAAAATGAGACTATTGGATCAGATGACAAGCCTTCCATCCCAGACTTTTGGCTCAAGCCATTTCCCCTCAGTTTCTTCATTTGTACAAGAGGGGTGGGGGTGAGGGGTACTAGATGTCCTCTTGAGGTCCCTTCTCAATCTAGGGACCCATTCTAGTAAGCTGCTTCACCCTGATAAGACTCAGTTCTTTGATGGAAAATGGGTCTAAAGATGATGATGGTGATGGGGGGTGATATTTGTCCTTTGTTCTCAAAGAAGCCCATGACATCAGGGAGATGATGCCTTACAAACCCATGAATTTGATTTGAGTGAGGCAGGGAGGGACTGTGCTAAGTTGCCAGCCTGCTTCTCCTCCAGAGCCACCTGGATCCAGTAGACAACTGGAGAATCAGGATGACTGGAGATGGACGGCCCTAGATGAGAGGCAGCCAAGGCTGAGTGACTCGTCCAAGATCACACAGCTAGGAAGTATCAAGTGTCTGAGGCTAGATTCGAACTCCTGTCCTCCTGACTCCAAGGCCAGTGCTCTAACCTTGTGCCAAAGATATTTTGGTACTATCTCCTTCACAAGGTTGTTATGAGAAGAGGCAGCAAAAGCTGGAAATCACAGCAGAAGCTTGAGCTAGGGTCTGAAATGGGTAGCCCCTTCCCTCCCCCAGCTTCTATTTTCCCAAGTTCTGCCCATATAGGATTTAATAAATATAATATGAATAAATATAAATATATTTAATAAATATATGAATCATGCATGCATAAAAGACTGAATGGATGGATAGATGGGTAAATGGATGAGTAGCACAGTAATTTTGGGAGGGGGCCTGGAACTCAACCTTGGGTCCCCTGGCTTAGCAACCCAATTCTTTCCAGTATGGTACAGGGCTTAGGGTACCTTGCAATCTCTTCCATCTTACTTCTATCCATCCATATCCATCTTATCCAGGGACATCTCTTCAATTATAGATTGTCCAGTGAATGTCACATTTGCCCTAGGGTCCTCCTGGGTCATTACAGTTCAGACTAATGATAATAGTGACTCTGGGGTGGCATTTTGAGAGGACTTGACATTTATTGTCATATCTGAGCCTCACAACCACCTCAGGAGGTTTGGTATTATCCCAATCTGACAGATGGGCAAACAAGACTCTGGACAGTGAAGGGACTCATCTAGGGCCTATAACTAGGAAGAGACAGAGAGCTTGAATGGGACTGGGGGATCCTGTCTCCCAGTTAGAGGTTCATTCCTCTCCACCATCATGCCTCCCCAGAATGGGGAATTAGTTGTATCATGATAGCCTGTGAGTACCTCTAGTCCCTAGGATGTTTCCCCACGTGGATCCTGTGCCCCATCATGACCTCTAGCTGTGTGACTTTGGGCAAGTTAGTGGTGACAATGGAATGCAATATAGGTCAGAGAGCTCACAAACTTGATATCATGGCACCATAGCATTAACTGCCTCAACAGCTGGCTATGGGCTCTTCACTGGAAGCTTTAAACCACTGCCCTCTGTGTGGATCAAGCTTTGGGTCTTCTCCTCCACCAGGTGGCCTCTTTCATGTCTAACTCTACGTAAAGGCTCCTTGCTGATCCTTGACCATGAGGTTCCTTCCATGCTCATTCCAGAGGAGCACATTCCAAGGATCCAGAGACTGTAACAAAAGACATATCTAAGCCTTCGGGTCTCCTCCTTATTCCCTCCCCACAATATCTCTAAGGGTCGGAGGAAAAGAGATTTTGCTTGGGAGAGCTGAGGTCTGGGTCCCACATTTCAAGAAGGACCCTGGAAAGTGTGGGCAAGACCAGAGGAGGGAATATCCAAGGCAGAAGGACCCAGAACAAAATGCTATCATTATTCAAAAGGATTCTTTGGGAGGCAGATGGTGATGTTTGTCCTTTGTTTTTTGGTTTTGTTTTGTTTTTGTTTATTTTTTGGTTTTTTGCAAGGCAATGGAGTTAAGGAAGGTCACATGGCTAGTTTAAGTACCAGAGTTCAGATTTGAACTTGGGTATTCCTGACTCCAGGGCCAGTGTTCTATCCACTGTGGCAACCAGCTGCCCCTGCCCTTCATTTTTCAAAGACCCATGATGACTTGGCGGAGCCAAGATGGCGACAAGAAGGGATCGAGTCTTAGGAGCTCTCTGATAAAACTCATCAGCTAAGGACTCTAACTAAACTTTCGAGAGACAGAACCCACAAAGGGACCCAGGGAGGCAGTTCTCCTACTCAAGGTAACCTGGAAAAGAGCAGAAAGGCTCTGCTCCCTGGGATCAGAGGGGCGGCCTGCCAGAGGGGTGGCCCACCAGAACGAAAGAACCTCATTCTCCCGGAGGCAGCCCCAGGGCGCTGGGAGTCTCAGCTCACAGCAGTGGGGGAGTCTCCTGAGCTGCACCCCCAGGAGCACTGGGCACAAAGTGGGGGAACAGCAGGGGACCTCTGCCAGAGCGAGCACGTGGAGCCCAGCACTCTGGGCACACAGGGAGCAGCCTGGTCTTTCCCCAGCCCTGATCCAGGAACAGAAGCAGGCAGAGCTGGTAAGCAGGAGCCCCCAGGGCATGAGCCCATTGAGCTGAGGGAGGGGAGTGAAGAGAGACTGCAGAGCTCTGTCCTCTGCCCCTGGAACAGGACTCTGGGGCTCTGACCACATTCAGATCCTGATCCCAGTCTAGACCCCCCCATAGAACATCAGGGCCTCCCACCTCGGCCCGTGGCAGAGGGGGCGCTTATGGTCATTCACAGACCAGGAGGGAGGACAGAGCCTCACACACTGAGACCCTTGTGGGAGTGTCCCAAAAGCTCAAGAAACACCCCAAACCAGGCCCAGGCTGGGAAAATGAGCAAGCAGAGAAACAAAAAGAAGGCTATTGAGAAATATTTTGCAAATGAGCCCAAGAAGGACCAAAATACTCAGTCTGAAGACGAGGAAGCACAAGCTCCTGCATCTAAAGACTCCAAGAAAAACAGAAATTGGGCTCAGGCTATGACAGAGCTCAAAAAAGACTTTGAAAATCAAATGAGGGAGTTGGAAGAAAAACTGGGAAAAGAAAGGAGAGAGATGCAGGAAAAACATGAAAATGAAGTCAGCAGCTTAGTCAAGGAAATCCAAAAAAAATGCTGAAGAAAATAGCATGTTAAAAACCAGCTTAGGTCACATGGATAAAACAGTTCAAAAAGTTATTGAGGAGAAGAATGCTTTAAAAAGCAAAATTGGCCAGATGGAAAAAGAGATAAGAAAACTCTCTGAGGAGAACAAATCCTTCAGACAAAGAATAGAATTCAGGGAGATTGATGAATTTAACAGAAATTAGGAATCAATACTTCAAAACAAAAAAAATGAAAAATTAGAAGAAAACTGATATGGAAAACAGACTTAGGAAAGATAATTTAAAAATTATTGGAATACCTGAAAGTCATGATCAGGAAAAGAGCCTTGACATCATTTTCAAAGAATTACTACAGGAAAATTGCCCTGATATTCTAGAAGCAGAGGGCAAAATAGAAATGGAGAGAATCCACCGATCCCCCAGAGAAAGAGATCCCCAAAAACCAACCCCTAGGAATATTATAGCCAAGTTCCAGAACTCCCAAGTCAAAGAGAAAATATTACAAGCAGCCAGAAGGACACAGTTCAAATATCATGGAGCTGCAGTCAGGATCACACAGGACTTAGCACAGCAACTACATTGGAAGCTCGCAGGGCTTGGAATACAATATACCAGAAGGCAAAAGAGCTTAGAATGCAGCCAAGAATGAACTACCTAGAAAGGCTGAATGTCCTCTTCCAGGGAAAAAGATGGACTTTCAATGAACCAGAGGAATTTCAAATGTTCCTTTTGGAATGGCCAGATCAAACAGAAGGTTTGATCTTCAAATACAGGACTCAGGTGAAGCATGGAGATTGGAGGAGAAGGGGTAAATATGAGGGACTTAATGAGGATGAACTGCATGCATTCCTGCATAGAAAAATGACACTGATAATACTCATATGAACCTTCTCAGTTAATAGAGCAAGTAGAGGGAGCTTTTATAGTTGAAGCACAGGAGAAAGCTGAATTCGAAGATAAAATATAGTGTAAAAATGGAGTCAATAGAAAAAAAGGGAAATGGAATGGAAGAAAGAAAAAGGAGAGGGGAGAATAGGCCAAGATATTTCACATAAGATTTTTTTTATTACAATGAGCTATTGCAATGATATGGAAGTGGGGAGGCAAGGGGGAATGAGGGAACCTTTGCTCTCATCAGAGATGGCTAGGAGAGGAAACAGCAAATATACTCAATGGGGTATAGACATCTGGAGTAAGAAAGAGGGGGGAGCAGGGGGAAGGGGTGGGGATGTGAATAAAGGAGGAGAGGATGGACCATGGGGGGAGAGTGGTTACATAGAACACATTTTCTTTCTTACTTCTTGCAAGGGGCTGGGATTGGATGGCCTGCCCAGGACCATGGGGCCAGGTAGATTCTGGGCCTAAGGGGTGGTATGGGGGCTCAGGGCTTCTTGGCCCCAGGACCAGGGATCTGTTTGCTGCGCCACTCAGTGACCCTACAGCAGAGTCAGAGTGAAAGGAGAGAGAAAATAGAGTACATGGTAGTGGAGAAATAAGAAAGGAGGGAGTTGCGATCAGCAATGGCAACGGTGGAAAAATATGGAAGTAACTTTTGTGATGGACTTATCATAAAGAATAAGATCCACCCCCCAAAAAAAAGACCATGACTTTAGAGAAGTGATGGCATGACATGCACATGAATTAGATTTGAGTGAGGGATTGCTGTGCAAGGTCACCAGCCTCACTTCCCTTCTGGAGGCATCTGGACCCAGTGGTCATATATAGATCAGGATGACTGGAGATGACCCTGGATGCAGGATTATGTTACTTGCCCAAAGTCGCACAGTTAGTAAGTCTCTGAGGCTGGATTTGAACTTCGGTCCTCCTGACCCTAGGGCTGGCACTCTATTGGCTACACTAGCTAGCTGCCCTAGATTTGGTTCACTGCTGGCTGACATTTATAATGCACTTTAAAGTTTGCAAAGAGATTTGCATATATTTCATTGGATCCCATCTTGGGAATTATTTACTATTATTATCCCCATTTTACAGAGGAGAAAACTGTGGTGGACAGAAGTAAAGTGATTTTACAAGTGTTACACAGCTAGGAATTGTTTGAAGTAAGATCTGAATTCAAGTTTTTCTCTATTCTACCCAGTGCACCATCTAGCTGTGTCTAATTCCTCCTGTTCTTAAGCTGCAGAAGGCAGGATGAGTTCAGAGAGGCAGGTTGACACAGTGGGCAAAGCATAGAAATTGGAAATGAGACCTGAGTTCAAATCATAGCACCCATACTTCCTGGCTGTATGACCCAGAAGAGGTCCCTCCCCCTGTCTGCCTTGGTTTTTCCATCAACTCCATGGGTAGTCTGGTGATCCCTATGGACCTCTTTTCAGAAAAATCACTTTAAAGATATCACATGAAATATCTTTAGGATTTCAACAGAAAAATTATATTGAAACTATTATCAAAATATTTCTTAAAAATTCACAGACCTGGAAACAGTCTAAAGTAACAGAACACCTTCTGTGGGGGGTGGGGGGAGAGAAGCAAGAATGGGGGGAAAATTGTAAAACTCAAAATAAAAAAAATCTTTCTAAAAAAAATTATAAGGGGTGGTTAGGTGGCGCAGTAGATAGAGCACTGGCCCTGGAGTCAGGAGGATCTGAGTTCAAATCTGACCCTCAGACACTTAATAATGACCTAGCTGTGTGGCCTTGGGCAAGCCACCTAACCCCATTTGCCTTGCAAAAAAGACGGCAAAAAAAATCATAGACCTCAGATTAAGAAGGGGAAGGTAGAGGGGAATAACCCTAATATATTCCAGACCCTGTCCATTGGGTGGGTTCTGACACTTATTGTGGCACATTCAGGAAGCCAAGGTAAATTCTCAGGGCCTCAGTTTTCCCTTCTGAAAGATGAAGACATTGAAAGAGATGTTACAAGTTTCTTCTAATAGGGATAATAATGTCTGTGGAATGTGATTCCCAGTGTTCCTGATATTCTATGAAATATTCAACCCCATCAGGATTTCTTAAATCAATTGAATGTATTAATACTTTTTCAATTGATTTTATTTTATTTTTCCAGTTACATTCTATGAAAGTTTTTCAACATTTGCTCACATGCATATTTTTAAGTTACATAATTTCTTTCACTGTCCCTTCCCACATCAGTGAAAAGTCAGGTAAATATTATACATATATTTGTGTTGAACATTCTTATAAACTTGTCATTTTTGGTGTGAGGAATTAGAATTAAGGGGGGAAAAAAGAAAACCAGGAGAGGAGAAAGAAATACTTCAGAAATTTTTAAAAAGTGAATTAGTGAGGGGTGGCTAGGTGGCACAGTGGATAGAGTGCTGGCCTTGGAGTCAGGAGGACCTGAGTTCAAATCCAGCCTCAGACACTTAATAATCACCTAGCTGTGTGACCTTGGGCAAGCCACTAAACCCCATTGCCTTGCAAAAACTAAAAAAAAAAAAATGAATGTAGTGTTTATTCAGATTCTGTAGGGTGTTTTGGTTCATTTTCTTTTTCTCCCTCTGGATGGGAATAGCATTGTCCACAGAAGGTCTCCCAGGGTTGTCCTAGCTCTCTGAACCACTGAGAGGAGCTGCTTACATAAACTCACAATGTTGCTATTAATGAGAATGTTCTCTTGGTTCTGTTTCCTTCACTCAGCATCAGTTCTTGTAATTCTTTCCATGCTTCTCTAGAATCCAACTATTCAAGATTTCTTATAGAATAGTATTCCAAAACATTCACATACCATAACCTGCTCAGTCATTCCCCAGTGGATGGCATCCCCTCAATTTCCAATTCTTTGCTGCTACAAAAAGAGCTGCTGTGAATATTTTAGACCATTGGAATTTTTTCCCATTTTTTTATTTTCTTATGGATATAGACCGAGTGTTAGTATTGCTGGGCCAAAGGGGATGATCAGTTTTATTGCTCTTTGGGCATACTTCCATATTGATGAACTAATATTTGTTAAAAAAAAAAAAAACAAAAACCAAAAACTTCCCCTGGCATTCTCCCAGCCTGTTAAAAAAGATTTCCTGGTGCCCAGCAGATAGCCATATGCTTTACTTCCATAGGGTGAATCTCAAAGTATAAGCAACTTTGAGTTAATCACTAATACATAGCAAAGACAGGAAATGAAATCTAAAAACTAGTATTAAAATAGAAAGAGGAACTTTACATATTTTATCTGATTGAAATAAAGATGACTGGGGCAGAATGCTTAATTAGATTCACCAAAGGAGTTCTCCACTCCCATGATCAACCAAAAAAGTTCTTAGGGTTAAAAAACAAAAGCTGGGAGTGGAGGGTAGGCAGAGACATGTCAGACCCAAACATCTCTGTCTGCTCAAAGGACAATCTCTAAAAATTATACTAACTGAAATTTAGAAACCAGAATATTGTTAAAAAGGAATTTCTAATTCTAAATCAGACTGAAGTTTTTGAACAAAATAGCCTTCATGCAAAAGCTAAAAAAATGGGAGGAACTGCTACCTATTGGTTCTGAGGAAATTGAATTTCAGTCGGCAGGAGCATGAGAAACCACATCCTCCAACTCCTTCTATAGGATCTTAAGATGTTAAGAGCTAGAAGGAATCTTGAATAATATTTAGTCCATGAGGAAACTAGAAATGGAAGTTCAGAATAACTTGAGAGAGAGGGGTAAGCTGAGCCACATGGAAACAGCTATGCTACCATTTTGAAAGTGAATCTTCTGGGGTGGTGGGGTGGCTAGGTGGCACACTGGATAAAGCATCGGCCTTGGAGTCAGGAGTACCTGGGTTCAAATCCGGTCTCAGACACTTAATAATTACCTAGCTGTGTGGCCCTGCACTTTAACCCCATTTGCCTTGCAAAAACCTTAAAAAAAAAAGTGAATCTTCCCACTTAGATTGACAATGTTCCATGATGACATCACTCCTTAGGTCTTTGTGCTGTCACTGATTGGGTGTCAACATAACAAGAGGATATGGTCTGGTAGCCAGAGCCCAGCCCTGTGGCTGCTGGAGACCACAACTTGGGTGCTCAGCTTTCCTATTTACCAGCCAAAGAAGTAATGCCCCAGGGAGCCTGGCCCCCAGGGATTGACAGCCTTCTTCTTTCTTGGTCACAGTTCTGATCACTCAAGTACTTAGCTTATAGAACTCAGTCCCTGTCGGGAGAAATCTCCATGTTAATGTTTGCCCTCTCTGCAGCCATGATGGGTCTGGCTTCCCACTACATCTCCATCTGTGTGGTCTGTCTGTATATCCTATGGCGAATCCAGCAGGAAGCTGAGATGCTGTCCATGAACATGTTCAAGAAGCTGTGTGAGGAGATGCTGTTCCCCATTTTCCAGGTCATATGGAGCCCCCTACTCACTGTCAAGACCCACTCTCTAAACATGCTGTGCACCACATTCCACTGGGCCCAAGACTGCACTCTGTGGCTGTTGAAACATCTGAGGACAGAGGTGAGGCTACCATTGCTGTCTTGGGCCCAGGGGGCTTATTATGGTCTGGTCAGCTTCCACCAGAAGACCAAGGGCACAGATGTCATCCGGCAAATCATTCTTCAGCATCTCTTCTTCACCTGCCTCTGGGGCTGCCTGCATGTATGTAGGGAGATGGTCATCCAAGGGATTCAGGCCATGTGTGCTCATGGCTTCTGGTTCCTCTATGATTCCAGAACATGGTGGGCTCCCCTGTCAGCCCCTGACTCTCTGGAAGCCTGCCCTTACAGCTTCTCCAGCACTGGCATCCCCTTGAGCCAGCGCTTTCCAGGGCCCGACCCCTCCACCCTCAGCTGGCGCTCCCTAGATTCAGCCAGCCTTAGTTCCCTTGTGGTGCACAGGAATGTAGGAGAGCAAACCAGGACCTGCAGCTTTGAGTCCCCGGGTGTGTTTCCCACCCTCAGGTGTCAGAACAAGAGGACCAGAATCACCTCCCCCTGGAAGGAGGCCCTGGCTCACCACCTCAAGAGAGTCTGTCTACTGTTGCTGCTTCTCTTTCTCTATGACCTGATGGTACTCCATGGTCAGGTCAGAAAATAAAGTGACCAAGTGTGAAATGACTCCAGGAATTTGTCTTTATTTGTATCTGATGCAAATAGAGAGACTTAAAATCCTATTGAAATCCTATTTATCTTTTTTATATAATTAAAAATATGCTTTGAATGATTGTTCCCCCACCATTCTATTACTGAACCCTCTCTCTCTCTTTTTTTTGTAAGGCAATAGGGTTAAATGACTTGCCGAGGGCCATGCAGTTAGGTAATTATTAAGTGTCTGAGGTCAGATTTGAACTCAGGTCCTCCTGACTCCAGGGCCGGTGCTCTATCCACTGTGCCACCTAGCTGCCCCCTGGACCCTCTCTTTTATCAATGAGAACAATTTAGCCTAAACATTTGCTACAGAAACATTTTATGACAATATATACAGTAATGGTAACCTTAAGAGTCATATCTCTATTTGGGAGATAGGTAGTGTATTACATGGAGTGCTAGGTCCGGAGTCAGGAAACCCTGGTTCAAATGCAGCCTCAGATATTCACTAGCTGTGTGACCCTGGGCAAGTCACTTAACTCTGTTTGCCACCCCAAATGAAGTCATAGTCAGACATGACTGAAAGAAAATAGGTCTTCATTGAAACCAAAGCTAGATACACAGAAGAAGCCTGCTGAAATCCTACTAATGAATCCCCTTTCTCTGGGAACCCTTTCAAGTTTCATAGCAGGAGTAACCTTTTCCTGTAGACATTTGGAGGATCTTCCCAAAGAAAACTGGATAAGGATGAAATAAGTTGAAAAACTATTGACTCTTGGGGCAAATCTCAAGTCTGAATTCAGTTCTAGTAAATGCAGGTCCTGAATTGAATTGACTCAAAATTTAACCAACATTCAAAATTTCCTTATAGAAATGCTTTGTATTTTTTACATGCTTGCCATTTCTGTATAAACCACCAGCTCTGTGGAGTATGTAATGCAGGTATAAGGATTATCTCCACTTTCAGGAGGAAATGGAACTTTAGGGATATGAGACTTTGGGATCCAGTTTCCCCATCTTCTGAGACAGGACAAGTTTGCCGATGAAGTGATGGTATACCTAGAGAGCCCTAGAGAAGCATCTAAAAGAACTAGTTGAAACAATGAACAGCTTTACTAAAATTCTAAGATATAAAAGAACCCAAATTAATCATCAGCATTTCTGTTTACTACCAACAAAGCCCAGCAGTAAGAGAGAGGAGGAAAAAAAGGCAGGAGAAATTCCATTTAAAACAGTTAAAAACAAATACTTGAGCGTCTACTTTGCCAAGACTATATAAGAACACAGTTACAAAACATTTCACATAAAGACAAATTTAAACAATTGGAGAAAGATCCAATGTTTCTGGGTAGACTGAGCCAAAATAATAAAAATGACAATTCTACCCCAAGTCAATTTTCTTATTGAGGGCTATACCCAATTAGCAAAGAATTATTTTATAACACTAAAACAAAAAAAAAAAATTATGACTTCATCTAAAAGAACAAAAGGTTAAGAAACTATCAAAATGGGGGCAGCTAAGTGGCACAGTGGAGAGAGCACCGGCCCTGGAGTCAGGAGGACCTGAGTTCAAATCCAGCTTCAGACACTTCATAATGACCTAGCTGTGTGGCCTTGGGCAAGTCACTTAACCCCATCGCCTTGAAAAATCTAAAAAAAAAATCAAAATAGATGAAAAAATTGTGAATAAAGGTGATCTAGCAGTATCTGATAAAGTGGTAATCATGGAAAAAATCTGCTACTGGCTAAGAAACAGAATTGTAGATCACTGGAACAGATTAGGTGTACAGTACATAGTGGAAAATGACCATAGTAATCTAGTATTTAATACGCCTAAAAGTCCAGGCTTTTAGGGTAAGAAGTCACTAACAAAAAATTTCTGAAAAAAACTGGAAAGCAGTTTAGTAGACTAATATCTCACATTGTAAACCAAGATAAAGTCAAAATTGATGCCTACTTGAGAAACAAAGGAAGATATTGTTAATTAGGAAAGCATGAGACATATACCCGTCATATTTATAGATAAAGGAAGAGTTTGTAGATAAAGGAAGACAAAGGTAGAGAGAGAGAGCATACATTACAATTTTGATTATATGAAATTTAAAAAAATTTTGCAGGGGCAGCTAGGTGGCTCAGTGGATAGAGCCCCGGCCCTGGAGTCAGGAGGACCTGGGTTCAAATCCAGCCTCAGATACTTCATGATTACCTAGTTGTGTGGCCTTGGGGGAGCCACTTAACCCCATTTGCCTTGCAAAAACCTAAGAAAAAAAATTAAAAAATTTTGCAAAAACAAAACTTATACTAAGGGGCAGCTAGGTGGCACAAAGAGAGCACTGGCCCTGGAGTCAGGAAGACCTCAGACTCTTAATAATTACTAAGTTGTGTAACCTTAGGCAAGTCACTTAACCTCTTTACCTTGCAAAAACAAACAAAAAAAACTTCTGCAGTCAAAATTTAGAAGGTAAATAGGAAACTGAGGAAAAATTTTTGCAGCAAGTTACTCTGGTAAAGACCTCATTTCTCAAATATATGGGGGGACTGAACCAAATATATAAAAATACAAGTCATTTCCCAACTGGTAAAGAGTCGAAGGATATGAACAGGTAGCTTTCATACAAAGAAAGCAAAATTATCTATAGTCATATTAAAACATTCCCTAAATCACTGTTAATCAGAGAAATACATATTAAAACAACTCTTAAGGTACTACCTCTAAGCTATCAGAGTGGCTACTATGACAAAAAAAAAAAAGAAAATTGGAGGATGGATGTGGAAAAACTGAAAGACTAATGTGCTGTTAGTGGAGTTGTGAACTAATCTAACTATTCTGCAGAACAATTCTGGATTATACCCAAAGAACTATAAAACCATGCATACCTTTGATCCATATCATTGGTAGGTCTATGTCCCAAAGCCATTCCAAAAAAGGGAATAGGATCTATTTGTATAAAAATATTTATAGCAGTTCTTTTTGCAGAGACTAAGAATTGGAAATTGAAGGGATGCTCATTAATTGAGGAATGACTGAACAAGCTATGGCATCTAATTGTAACGAGCTATTATTGTGCTATGAAAAATGACAAGCAGGATGATTTCAGAAAAGCCTGCAAAAACTTACATGAAGTGATGATGCATTGTGAAGTAAACATTACCTGGAGAATGTTGTACACAATAATAGTAATATTGTTTGATGAAGAACTGTGAATGGCTAAGCCATTCTCAGAAACACGATGATCCAAGACAAATCCAAAGGTCTAATGTTGAAGAATACTATCTGCCTCCAGAGGAAAAGCAAAACAATATTGATTGAGTATAAACTGAGGCATACTATTTTTCTATTTGGTTTTTTTTAAATTTGAGTCTTCTTGTACAAAATGACTAATATGGAAATGTTTTCCTTAATTACATATATATATATATATGTATGTATATATATACATATATACATATATATCTTATTGCTTACCATTTCAGGGAGTGGTGGGAGGGGAGGATGGAATTTGGAACTCAAAACAAGTAAAAACATTGAAAAAGAAAAAAGAAAACATATGAACTATTTCCCCAATAAATGAGAAAAAAAATATAAACAGATGTTTGTTTTCAGAGAAAAATCAAAGTTGTTGGGGTGGCTAGGTGGTGCAGTGGATAAAGCACTGGCCCTGGAGTCAGGAGTACCTGGGTTCAAATCTGGTCTCATACACTTAATAATTACCTAGCCATGTGGCCTTGGGCAAGCCACTTCACCCCGTCGCCTTGCAAAAAAAAAAAATCTAAAAAAAAAATCAAAGTTGTCATCAATAGTCATATTAAAATGCTCTAAATCACTTTTTAAATTAAAAAAATTTCCAATTACATAAAAAATCTTTTATTTTTTTACCATTGAGTTCTAAATTTTCTCATATGCTCTCTTCCCTATCATTGAAAAGGCAAGTAATTTCATAAAGGTTAGACATGTGGAATCATGCAAAACAAATCCTTCAGAATTATCTTGGATTTTTATATTGCTGAGAATAACTAAGTCATTCACAAGTGATCATTGTACAATTCTGTTACTCTGTACAATGTTTTCCTGATTCTGATCACTTGATTTGGCATCCGTTCATTTAAATCTTTCCAGGTTTTTCTGAAAGCATCTTGCTCATCATATCTTATAGCACAACAGTATTCCATCACAATCATTTACACAATGTGTTAAGCCATTGTCCAATTGATAGGTACACTCTGTTTCCAATTCTTAACCATCAATAGAAGGGCTGCTATGAATATTTTTGTACAATATGCCCTTTTTCTAATGACCTCTTTCACATAAGAGAGGGAGTATTCCTAAGCAAGGGAGCAGCTAGGTGGTACAGTGGATTGAGTCCCAGACCTGGATTTAGCTTCCTGACTTCAAATCCTACCTCAGACACTTACTAGCTGTGTGATCTTGGGCAAGTTCACTTAACCCTATTTACTTTGGTTTCCTCATTCATAAAATGAGCTATAAAAGGAAATGGAAAACCCCTCAGTATCTTTGCTAAGAAAATCCCAAATGCAATCACAAAGATACATACATGAGTGAAACAATTGAACATTCCAATTCCTAAGCAAACAGACAAGAATGTACAAAATATATTTATAGCTCTTTTTTAGTTAGCAAAGAATAGGAATCTGAAGGGGTGCCCACAAATTGGGGAATGGATGAATAAGTTGCAATTTGCAAAAATATAATGGAATACTATTTTGTATTTTTTTTTGGTATTTGAAATGATGGAGATAGTTTCAGAGAAATCTGGAAACATATATATATATATATATATATATATATATATATATATATATATATATATATATAAACTGCTACAATAGGAAATGAATAGAATCAGGAGGATAATTTGTATGCAATAAGGTAAGGGCAAATAACTTTGGAAGAATTAGGAGCTTGTGTAGTTGGAGATGCATGATTAGGAGGTTGGCAGCCCAGGGAACAGCAATAAAGTAATTGGGGATGTATAGATGAGAAGTGTGGGTGGAGCAACAAAGTTGAGAATATGTGGAAGGGAACCAGTAGTCCTTTTGGGCTGGGGGATCCAGTGTTTTGTTGGTGGGGGCTTGTCTTGTGCCTGGGAGCAGGGATTTGTCTTGTACCTGGGGAGGCTGGTCCTTCCCATGGACTGGCAAGGTACTTTGTTGGGGACCTCCTCTTGATGACTTGGATGGTGGGATGGAGGCTGGTGTTAGTTTGGGGCCAGCTCAAGGGTTGACTATTTGCTCTTCAGGACCTAGGAGGAACTGACTACTGGGAAGAGGGAACTGGCCTGGCTGAGGAAAGTTCCAGAGGAAATATGATAAAAGTGTTTTTCTGAAAATACACATCTATTCACATAATTTCCCCTCTTCCTCAGTAAACTTCAGTGACTCCCTAATATATCTGGAATCAAATATGAAGTCCTCTGTTGGCACTGTAAGATCTTTACAACCTGCCCCCTTCCTACCTTCCTGTTGTTCTAACATTTTACTCCCCTCCTTACGCTGGTCATTACTATGTATTTATTTTGAATATTTTGAATATACTTACATAAGTTCCTGTTGTTTCCTTTAATAGAATATAAGATTCTTGAATATTAAAAAAAATCAAAACTCATGAACAACCACAATTCCAGACTAATGATGCAAAGGCTCCCTGCCTCTGATAGAGTGGGGGAAGGACTCAGAGTATAAAATGAAACAAATGATTTTGGACATGGCCAATACAGACATTTGTTTAGATTGACAGAAGTTTTGTTTTTCTTGTTTTCTCAACTGGCAGAAGTTGGGATGGGAAGCTGAGAATGCAGATTTTTACTAGATGAGAAAATTAGGTTATTTTTTAAAAAGAAAATAATCTAGTCCAGGATTCTCATTTTAAAATATATTTTTATTTTATTAAATATTTCCTAATTATATATGAATTTTAAACATTCCTTTTTTAAAAAACAAATAGGACCTTTTTCCTTGTCTTTGATCTCTTTGAGATACAGACCTAGTAGAAGTATTCCTGGGTCAAAGGATTATGCACAGTTTTTATAGTTCTTTGGTTGTAGCTCCAAATTGTTCTCCAGATAATTTGCAATTCCATATTGAATACATTAGGGTCCCAATTTTTCCACATTCCCTTCAGCATTTATCATTTTCCTTTTATTTTTTACTTGTGTTAACCAATCTGATAAGTATAAGGTGATATCTCTGAGTAGTTTTAATTGGTCTTTCTCTAATCAATACTGATTTAGAACCTCACACCATGAATCAAGTACATCATTTGAACATAAAGGATGATACCATAAGCAAATTAGGGGAGCGTGGAGGAGTTTGCTTCTCTGGTGTTTGGATAAGCAAAGAATTTATGAGCAAACAAAAGATAAAGGATAATTTTGATTACATTACATTACATTTTTTTTTCACAAGCAAGATCAATGCAGCCAAGATTAGAAGGAAATCATGGCCTGCATGTACATATTCTTTCTTCCTTTAATACATTAGGGTTCAATGACATTGAAATATTAACTGTATCCCCTGATTCACTCTTGTTTGTACTGATATCTATGTGAGATAATTTTTCCTTACTTTCCTTTCACTCCTCCACAGTGTGTTCTTCTTCCCCTACTGACAGACCTTGTGTAATTAGATTCCCTCTATGACCCCGATGAGGATAAAGTTCTAATTGGTTACATGTATTTTCTCTGCATATTTAAATATAAGGAATTCATGCTTGTTTAGACCTGTATCATTGGTTAGTCATACTTACCTTTTTATATTTCTCTTTACACATTCATGGAACTTCAAAGTTTCTCTGTAGTTCTGGTATTTTAATCAGGGATGTTTAAAAGTTTTGTATTTCATTAAAAATATTTTTTCCTCTATACCCTGAAGAGATGGGGGAAAAGGGTAAAAACATTACTTGTACAAAAATATTTATAGCAGCCCTGTTTGTGGTGGCAAAGAATTGGAAATCCAGTAAATGTCCTTCAGTTGGGGAATGGCTTAGCAAACTGTGATATATGTATGTCATGGAACACTACTGTTCTATTAGAAACCAGGAGGGATGGGAATTCAGGGAAGCTTGGAGGGAACTGCATGAACTGATGCTGAGTGAGATGAGCAGAACCAGAAAAACACTGTACACCCTAACAGCAACATGGGAGTGATGATCAACCTTGAAGGACTTGCTCATTCCATCAGTACAACAATTGGGAACAATGTTAGGCTGTCTGCAAAAGAGAGTGCCATCTGTATCCAGATAAGGAGCTGTGGAGTTTGAACAAAGTACAAGGACTATTCCCTTTAATTTGGAAAAAAAAACCAGATATCTTATTGTCTGAGCTTGTTACCTCTGAGAATTCTGTTCTCTTTAAGGATGTGATTTCTCTTTCTAGCTCTTCCGTCTGTATCTTGCTAGTCATATATAGAAAAGTTAAGAATTTGTGAGGGTTTATTTTACATCCTTCAATTTTGCTAAAGTTGTTAATTGTTTCCAGTAGTTTTTTAGATGATTTCTTGGGATTCTCTAGGTAGACCATCATGTCATCTGCAAAGGGTGAGAGTTTTGTCTCTTCCTTCCCAGTTCTAATTCCTTTGATTTCTTTTTCTTCTCTAATCGCTGAAGCTAACATTTCTAATAGGATATTGAATAGTAGTGGTGATAATGGGCACCCTTGTTTCACCCTGATCTTATTTGGAATGTCTCCAGCCCCTCCCCATTGCATATAATGCTTGTTGATGGTTTCAGATAGATACTGCTTATTTTTCTAAGGAACAAACCATTCATTCCTACCTTCTCTAGTGTTTTTAGTAGGAATGGGTGCTGTATTTTGTCAAAAGCTTTTTCAGCATCTGTTAATATAATCATATGATTTCTGATAGGTTTGCTGTTGATATAATTATTCTGACAGTTTTCCTAATATTGAACCAACCCTGCATTCCTGCAATAAATCCTACTTAGTCATAGTATATTATTCTAGTGATAACTTGTATAGTTTTACTAAGATTTTATTTAAGATTTTTGCATCTATATTCATCAGGGAGATTGGTCTATAATGTTCTTTCATTGTTTGAATTCTTCCTGGTTTAGGTATCAGCACCATATTGGTGTCATAGAAAGAGTTAGGCAGAGTTCCATCTTCACCTATTTTTCCAAAGAGTTTATATAGAATTGGAACCAATTGTTCCTTAAATGTTTGGTAGAATTCACTTTTTTTTTAGATTTTTGCAAAGCAAATGGGGTTAAGTGGTTTGCTCAAGGCCACACAGCTAGGCAATTATTAAGTGTCTGAGGTTGGATTTGAACTCAGGTCCTCCTGACTCCAGGGCCAGTGCTCTATCCACTGCACCACCTCACTACCCCTAGAATTCATTTGTGAATCCATCTGGCTCTGGAGATTTTTTCTTAGGGAGTTCAATGATGGCTTGTTGAATTTCTTTTTCTGAGATAGGGTTGTTTAGGTATTTAATCTCCTTTTCTTTTAACCTGGGCAACTTATATTTTTGTAAATATTTGCAGGACAGTGAATCTTGAGAAAATGAACATTTGGTTGGAGATTGAAGGAGGCTGACTTTTCACTTCAGAGAATTCACAAGAATAATTAAAACCATTGAGAGTTGGTTTACTGAGTGCTTTTTTCTTTGGTAATTGAACTGTAACTGGGTGCATGCAAGACTCCCTTGAGACACCTAGGGGTTTAGTGGATAATATAGATCCGAGTTCAAATTCTATCTCAAACATTTACTAGCTGTGTTATTCCATACATATCATGGAATCTTTATCTCAGTATCCACAACTGTAGAATGAAAATGTTAATAACTCCTATTTCCAAGAATAAAATACTTAGCCTGGCACCTAGCAAGCACTATTGAAATGCCTATTTATTCCCCTTTCATTGGTAAACATACCATGGAGGCTAAAGCTGTCAATCTCTTCAGCACCAGCGTTCTGAGCTATGGTGGACCTGATCAGCCAGATATCCATACTAAACCCTAAAATGATGAAGCAAAGGTGCACAAGGAGATGAAGTGACCTAGGTTGGAAAAGAGAGCGGGTCAAAGTTCCCAAGCTAAGCAGCAGGGGGGTTGTTTTGTGAGTAGTAGACCAGGTCTGCTGAGCTGACTCATCAGTACAAGAGAGAGGGTGGATAGGAACCAACACTTAAGAAGAGAGGCACATATTAACATGCTTGGCATAAGTTTATTGAGTAAAAACGAGTTTATTGGGGAGAATAGTCAAGTCATAGATTATGGTAGATGGCAGTGACCCAGAAGGCCATCTGATGTTATTCTCTGCCTGATAATAGGACTCTGGAGTCCTATCTAATAAGGAAAATGGTCTAAAGTAATAGTAGATTCATAGAGAACACATGCTGCCATTTTGAAAGCCAGTCCTCCCACTCAGGTTTGGCATGACACAATACTTCTCCTACCTGAGTGTGACCTCACTCCCCAGGCCTTTGTGCCATCACTACTTATTAATCCTCTTTTGACTGGATATCCATAAACTTGGAGGGTATAATCTGGTAAACCAGAGTTTGGTCCCGTGGCTGCTGGAGACCACAACTTGGGTGCTCAGCTTTCCTATTTACCAGCCAAAGGGAGTGATGCCCCAGAGAACCTGGGTCCCAGGGACTGACAGCCTTCTTCCTTCTTGGTCACGGCCGTGATCACTTGAGTTCTTATTGTTTACAACCCAGTCCTTGTGGAGGAAAATCTTTATGTTATTGTTGGCCCTCTCGGCAGCCATGATGGGTCTGGCTTCCCATTACATCTTCATCTGTGTGGTTTGTCTGTATATCCTATGGCTTATCCAGCAGGGAGCTGAGATACTAAACATGAACATTTCCAGGAAGCTGTGTGAGGAGGTGCTATCCCCCATTTTCCAGGCCATGTGGAGCCCCCTACTCACTGTCAAGACCCACTCTCTAAACATGCTGTGCACCACATTCCACTGGGCCCAAGACTGCACCCTGTGGCTGTTGAAATATCTGAGGACAGAGGTGAGGCTACCATTGCTGTCTTGGGCCCAGTGGGTTTATCATGGTCTGGTCAGCTTCCACCAGAAGACCAAGGGCACAGATGTCATCCGGCAAGTCATTCTTCAGCATCTCTTCTTCACCTGCCTCTGGGGCTGCCTGCATGTATGTAGGGAGATGGTCATCCAAGGGATTCAGGCCATGTGTACTCATGGCTTCTGGTTCCTCTATGATTCCAGAACATGGTGGGCTCCCCCGTTAGCCTCTAACTCCCTGGAAACCTGTGCTTGCAGCCTCTCCAGCACCGGCATCCCCTTGAGCCAGTGCTTTCCAGGGCCAGATCCCTCTACTCTCAGTTTTTGCTTCCCAGACTCAACTACTCTCAGTTCCCTCGTGGTGCAGAGGAACATAGTAGAACAAACCAGGACCTGCAGTCTTGAGGCCCCAGGTGTGCTTCCCACCCTCAGGTGTCAGAACAAGAGGACCAGAATCATCTCTCCCTGGAAAGAGGCCCTGGTTCACCACCTCAAGAGAGCCTGTCTCCTGTTGCTGCTTCTCTTTCTCTATGACCTGATGGTACTCCATAGTTAGGTCAGAAAATAAAGTGACCAAGTGTGAAATGAGTCCAGGAATTTGTCTTTATTTGTATCTGATATAGACAGGCAGGCAGACTGGCAAATATAAAATCCAGTTGAAATTCTATTTATAAAAACTGTTTTAGTGATACTTCTTTAACTTACATGGTAATATAGTTCTCATTTCCCATCTATACCATTATTGAGCCCTCCTTTTTATCAAAGAAAACATTTTAGCAAAGAAATTTTGATAAACATTTTATAACAATGCATATAGTAATAGTTTTAAGAATTATCATGGGGCAGCTAGGTGGCGTAGTGGATAAAGCACTGGCCTTGGAGTCAGGAGTATCTGGGTTCAAATCTGGTCTCAGACACTTAATAATTACCTAGCTGTGTGGCCTTGGGCAAGCCACTTAACCCCATTTGCCTTGCAAAAAAAAACAACCTAAAAAAAAGAATTATCATGTATTTATTAGATACCTAAGATAGGCAGATAGAAAAAGTCTGTTGAAATTCTACTAATCTGGGGCAGCTAAGTGGCATAGTGGATAGAATACCAGCCCTGCAATCAGGAGTTCAAATTTGGCCTTAGACAATAATTGCCTGTGTGACCTTGGGGGAGTCATTTAATCCCATTGCCTTAAATAAAATTTTTTAGAAACTTAAATGAACATTAAAAAAAACTCTTCTAAACCTTCACAGTCTATTAACTCCTTCTCTGAATATCTTCCCAGCTTCTCAACAGAGTGACTTTTTTTCCCCTTAGATCTCTCAAGATTCTTCCCAATATAAATTGTGGGTAATGACAAAATAAGCCAAAAGGGTTCATCTTAGGCCTGAACTCAGTTCTAGTAAACCCGGTTCTTGATTTGAATTCATCCAACATTCTGGAAGGGATGTGGGAAATCTGAGACACTAATACATTGTTGGTGGAACTGTGAACTCATCCAACCTTTCTGGAGAGCAATTTGGAACTTCACCCAAAGGGCAACAAAAATGTGCATCCCCTTTGTTCCAGCAATACCACTACTGGGTCTATATCCTGAAGAGATGATGAAAAAGGGTAAAATCATTATTTGTACAAAAATATTCATGGCAGCCCTGTTTGTGGTGGCAAAGAATTGGAAATCAAGTGAATGTCCTTCAATTGGGGAATGGCTTAGCAAACTGTGGTCTATGTATGTCATGGAACACTACTGTTCTATTAGAAACCAGGAGGGATGGGAATTCAGGGAAGCTTGGAGGGAACTGCATGAACTGATGCTGAGTGAGATGAGCAGAACCAGAAAAACACTGTACACCCTAACAGCAACATGGGGGCGATGATCAACCTTGATGGACTTGCTCATTCCATCAGGGCAACAACCAGGGACAATTTGGGGCTGTCTGCAATGGAGAATAGAATCCCATCTGTATCCAGAGAAAGAACTGTGGAGTTTGAACAAAGACCAAGGACTATCACCTTTAATTTAAAAAAAAAACCATTATCTTCTTATGTAATTTTGCTATCTCTTATACTTTATTTTTCTTCCTTAAGGATATGATTTCTCTCTCATCACATTCAACTTAGATCAATGTATACCATGGAAGCAATGTAAAGACTGACAGACTGCCTCCTGTGGCGGGGGGAGGGAAGTGAGATTAGGGGGGAAAATGTAAAATTCAAAATAAATAAATAAATTTAAAGTAGGAAAAAAAGAATTCATCCAATATTGAAAGCTTCTTTGTAAAAATAACTTGTATTTTTATATACTTGCCATTTCTGTATAAACCTCCAGCTCCACTGCCCCCTTTGTAATGAAGAAAAACAGGGAAGCAAAAATTAATAGAATGACCTTATCTTGGACGGTGAACCACATACTTTCCTCAGAGACTCTGCTGCAAGAGCAGGAGAGGCGTGTTTCTGAAGAGACAGTTAGGGGGCGGCTTGGTGGCTCAGTGGATAGAGAACCAGCCCTGGAGTCAGGAGTACCTGAGTTCAAATCCAGACTCAGACACTTAATAATTACCTAGCTGTGTGGCCTTGGGCAAGCCACTTAACCCCATTGCCTAGCAAAATAAAATAAAATAAAAATGCTTTAAAAAAAAAAAAGAGACAGTTATAATGACCTGTTCTCTGGAATTCTAAACTGGACTTTCTTTTGGAGATCCTGTCATGTACAGGCTTCTCATCATTGTTCACTTGGTGATTCTGGTTCTGATTCTGACTGTACATAATACTTGTCCTTCATTTTTGAAGAAGACCATGACATCAGGGCAGTGATGTCATGATAAGCCCATGAATTGCACTGGAGTGAAGAGGTACTGTCCTAAGTCACCAGCCTCACTTTCTCCTCCAGAGATCAGGGTCCAGTGGCCACCAGATATGAATCAGGATGACTAGAGATAGCCCTGGATGCAGGGCAGTCAGGATGAAGTGACATGCCCAAGGTCTAGTAAGTGTCAGAGGTTGGATTCAAACTCCCATCCTCCTGATTCCAAGGCCAGTGCTCTATTCACTGTACCACCTAGCTGCTCTTGGTTTCAACTGAGTCAGTTAATACAATCTTTCCTTTTTGGTCTGAATTAATTTCTCATGTTGCTTCTTGCACAACAATATTCCATTAAGCATACATACCAGTTTATTCAACCATTTCCCAAATAAGAGGTACCCCACTTGGTTTTCATTTTTGCTGTGACTAAAAGTAATTTTATGAATGTTTTGTTTAGTGTTTTCTTATTTTTTTTATATTTCAAATTTATTTTCAGTTCCTGGAACAAAACAAGCATTTCTACAACAGTACAATCTTCAAAATATGATTGCACAAGAAACAGCAAATCTAACTTGCTATTCCCTCAAAACACAACAAAATTGTATTGTAAATTTATTTTTTCCCTTCCCCCCCATACCCTAGAGATGCTTACCATTAGACCCAAATTGTGTGAGGAGATGCTGTCCCTCATATTCCAAGCCATATGGAGCCCCATATGGGGGATATTATATATAAATATATATATATATGTTACATATAATAATGGAGATATTATATGTAAAATTATTTTATTCATACTTTTATTTATCAGTTCTTTTTCTAGTTGCAGATAGCATCTTCCTATGTTCTTTATTTTTAATTTATATATTTATAGCAGTCAAAATCATTTAGTGCTCAAAATCATTCTTTTTTTTTAGATTTTTTTTTTGCAAGGCAATGGGTTTAAGTGACTTGCCAAGGCCACACAGCCAGGTAATTATCAACTGTCTGAGGTTGGATTTGAACTCAGGCACTCCTGACTCCAGGGCTGGTGATCTATCCACTGTGCCACCTAGCCGCCCCATAATTAGTCTTTAACATTTTCCTCATTCATATATTTTTTTATATCAAATTTCTATTAAGTTCTGGGTTTTTTGTTACAAATACCTAAAAGTCTTTCATTTCATCAAATATCCATTTTTTTCCATTCAGGATTATATCTAACACCACTGGGTAAATTATTCTTAGTACAATCCCAACTCCTTTGCTCTTTGAAATATAATGTTCTAGGAGTAGAAGTTGCTAGATCTTGTGAAGTCCTGGCTGTATTTCTTCAGTATTTAAATTTTTTCCTTGTTTCTAGCAAAATTTTCTCCTTAACCTGGGAGTTTTGAAACTTATCTATGATATTCCTGTAAATTTTCTTCCTGGGATCTCTTTCAAGCCATGAATGGTAGATTTTCTTTTTCTTTTTTCTACTTTACTCTCTTGTTCTAGAACTTCAGGGTAATTTTCCGCAATAATTTCTTGCAGTATTGTATCCGGATTCTTTACTTTAAGGTAGTTCAACCGTTCTTATATTGTATCTTTTCAATCTGTTCTCCAATTGTTTTTCTAATGAGATGTTTCAGATTCTCTTCTATTTTTTCTAATTAAATTATTTCTTGATGTCTTATAACACCATTCAACTCTTCTTATCCAGTTACAGTCCCTAATGTTTTAGACCTCTTTTTTGATTGGTTAACTTTCTTTTCATAATTTTCTTGGATTGCTTTGATCTTTTCCCTAATTTTTCCTCCCTTTCTCTTATTTGATTTTTGAATTCCATTTTTAAGTTCTTTCAAGAATCCTTTTTGGGGGTGGCACAGTGGATAGAGCACTGGCTCTGGAGTCAGGAAGACCTGAGTTCAAATCCATCCTCAGACACTTGATAATGACCTGGCTGTGTGGCCTTGGGCAAGCCACTTAACCCCATTGCCTTGCAAAAAAAAAAAAACCCTAAAAAAAAAGAATTCTTTTTGGACTTGTGATTATCTGATGTTACTCTTTGAGTTAGGAGTGGGGTTTTTTTTGCCCATCTTTCTTTGAATATGAACCAACCTCTTTTACAACAAAGTGGTCCCACTTTTTGGAAGGTAAAAGTTTGTGAGGTGAAAGTTCCTGATACTCTGAGATGAAGGTTTGTAAGGTAAAATTTCTGGAAGACTAGACAGACAGCTTCCTAACAGAGCTGCCCCAGGGCCTGCTGCTTGTCGATTCATTGGATTCTCCTGGAGGTATCTGCTCTTCACTCAGACCAAACTGGAGGTCCCTTTCTCTCAAGTTATCTTAGGAGGACAACTCTTCTATCCCTTCATTTTCTCTGCTCTAAGTTCATTTTGTGTCTATTTTCCTGTCTGTGAAGGAAATCTGGTGAGACTGGAAATTTCTTCCCGGAATGCCCCACTGAGTTTTTTATCTTTATGTGTGTCTTTGTTTTTTCCAGGAGGATATAGTATGGGCAATAGTGGAACTGACCACTACCCAAGGGAGATGGACATGTTCTCAGGTCATTTCCTGCTCTCAATTTCTATCTAGCTATCAAAGCCAAATTCAATTGGCTTCTCTCTGTCTCAGCTCCAAGTAAAGACACAAGGATCCTCTGGGACCTTTCATTTTATTTCTTGCTGTTTATTTCCTATTCAACTCAGAATACTACTATATCATTGATATAGAATATGGTTAGTGTCTTACTTTTCTCTTGCCCCCACTTCCCACTCCCTTAGACTGCACCCAGGTTACCAGGGGGCAATAAAACTATCTTATCTAAACTATGCCCAAGGCTTGTGCAGTGAATGGGGGTGGGGGGGATAGGGCAGTTTGGAATATGAACACTTGGTGAATCTGAAGAATGATGGAGCCTGGTTTCCCCCTGCAGAGCGTGTGCAAGAGTATTAAGGCAATTTTGAATTGACTTGCTGCTTGCTTTTTTGATTGGAGATTAACTGGGTATCAGCATACCAAAGACTGCATCGACTGGCTGTGGTGGCAAATATGTCTTGGAGGCTGAGACCATGGGCCAATTTTGAACACAACAGTGAGTTACAGTGGACATTATTAATTAGATGTCCATCCTGAACCCTATTATGATGAGCTCCATGAGGAACAAAGGGCCACCAACCTGCCTAAGGAGGTGAGTTGGCCTAAGTTGGAAAAGAAAGCCAGTCAAATCTCCCAAGTCAATCAGTCCTAAACTTGGTTTGGGAGTAGTAGCTCCTATACTTCCAGTGGGATTCAGATAGTGAGACAGTCTCAAAAAATGGACAAACGAAATCAAAAGACTCTCTTGGGTCGGGGGCAGTTCTGACCTATGTGCTTTCCTGGTGTTCAGGGGGTAGGAGAGGTACTGAGGGCCTCTGGGGAGGGAGGGACCTTGGGATTTCTCTCTCACCTAGATCCAGTAGCATAAAGCTACAGTGCTCCTCTGGTGTTGGCAAAGAGGCAGCTCTGGCACCTATTGCCAACTCTCCAGCAGCACCTGATTCCCCAGAAAGTCAAAACATGTATATGACCCTGCTTTGGACTCTTTCTCTGTTGTGCCCATTCTTTTGTGCCTTAGGTAAAGGAAGACAAGAGGAACAATAGACTAGGTTGTGATCCAATAAGCTTCCAAAGGTCAGCAGAGCAATCAGAGACCTAGGGATTTTGGTCTTGCCAGCTATATTCACCAGCTTGGCCCAGAAAACCAACCAAGGTTGAGGCTCTGCCCTAAGGGTTAGACCTAGTGAGCTGCCTACATCCAAGATTCCTGGTCCTAGAAGAGAGAGGGACCCTGTTCACTCCTACAACACATTCAGAAGTGAACTTGGCAGCGGAGATGTTTTAATTTGTACCCACACATTCTAGAGACCAAGAAATGAATGTTAAAGAGCGTGGCTCTGCTGGGGGGGAAATGCTTTTGACTTTTTTGTTGCTATTGTGGTTGCTTGACTTGAATTTATTTTTCTTTTAAATTGGGAAATTGTATTGATCTTTTTTTAATCAAAATTTTATTTTTCCAATTACATGCAAAGGTAGTTTTTCAACATTCATGCACTTACAAATTTATAAGTTCCACATTTTTCTCCCACCCTCCCTTCCCTCTCCTTTCCCCATGGTGTCAAACCGTCTGGTAGAAGTTGCACATGGACAATCCTGTTTCACATATTTCCATATTAGTCATCTTGTGAAAGAGGAATTAGAACCAAGGGGGAAGGGGCAGCTAGGGGGTGCAGTGGATAGAGCACTGGCCCTGGAGTCAGAAAGACCTGAGTTCCAAACTGGTCTCAGACACTTAATAATTGCTTAATAGTGTGACCTTGGGCAAATCACTCATTGCCTTAAATAAAAATTTTTTAAAACTGAGAAAGAAAAAAAACCATGAGAAAGGAAAAGCATAAAAGAAGTTGTTAGAAACTGAACATAGTATGCTTTGCTTTGCATTCAAACTCCGTCGTCTCTTTCTGAATGTGGATGGCAGATCTCGAAGGATTGTCCTTGATCTCTGAACCGCTGAGAGGAGCTGCACCCACCATAGTTGATCATCTCACAATGAATGGTTTTGACTTCTGTCCTATGTATAGCGTCTCAGTAAATATCCCTTTTAAAAGGTTAATTGATGCCAATGGGTTAAATGATTGTAGCATTGATGATACAAGGGAGATCCTAACTCTATTGGGGAGCATGAGTAAGAAGTGAGGCCTAATAGAATAACGTTAGAGAAAAATCACTCCTAATCCCTCAGGAGTAGCAAGTCCACTCTGCGGCTCTGACTCATCAGAGACAGGGTGGATAAGAAACTACATTTTATTAAAGATAGACATATTTACATGCTTGCATGACTTTATTGGGGGTGAAAATCCCAAGCCAAAGAATAAAGAGACTCAGAAGGCCATCTGATGTTATTCTCTGCCTCATAATAGGACTCTAGAGCCCCATCTAGAGCTGAAAGGCCCCCTAGTGGCAACGACTTCATAAGGAAAATGGTCTAAGTAATAGTGGATTCATAAAGAAACATATGCTACCATTTTGAAAGCCAGTCCTCCCACTCAGGTTTGACATGACACAATACCTCTCCTCCCTGAGTGTGACCTCACTCTCCAGGCCTTTGTGCAATCACTAGCTATTAAGAGGCTCCTTTTCTGACTAGCTCTCCCGATGACTGGAGGGTATAATCTTGTAGCTAGAGTTCAGCCCCACAACTTGGGTGCTCAGCTCCCCTCTTTACCAGCCAAGGGAATAATGTCCCAGGGAACCTGGGCCCCAGGGACTGACAGCCTTCTTTTTTGGCCAAATTCGTGATCACTTGAGTTCTTATTGTTCACAGCCCAGTCCCTGTCGGGAGAAATCTCCATGTTGATGTTTGCCCTCTCTGCAGCCATGATGGGTCTGGCTTCCCACTACATCTCCATCTGTGTGGTTTGTCTGTATATCCTATGGCGTATCCAACAGGGAGCTGAGATACTGACCATGACCATTTCCAGGAAGCTGTGTGAGGAGGTGCTGTTCCCCATTTTCCAGGCCATGTGGAGCCCCCTACTCACTGTCAAGACCCACTCTCTAAACATGCTGTGCACCACATTCCACTGGGCCCAAGACTGCACCCTGTGGCTGTTGAAACATCTGAGGACAGAGGTGAGGCTACCATTGCTGTCTTGGGCCCAATGGGCTTATTATGGTCTGGTCAGCTTCTACCAGAAGACCAAGGGCACAGATGTCATCCGGCAAATCATTCTTCAGCATCTCTTCTTCACTTGCCTCTGGGGCTGCCTGCATGTATGTAGGGAGATGGTCATCCAAGGGATTCAGGCCATGTGTGCTCATGGCTTCTGGTTCCTCTATGATTCCAGAACATGGTGGGCTCCCCTGTCAGCCTCTGACTCCCTGGAAGCCTCCCCTTGTAGCCTCTCCAGCACTGGCATCCCCTTGAGCCAGCGCTTCTCAGGGTCAGACCCCTCCACCCTCAGTTGGCGCTCCCCAGGCTCAGCCAGTCTTAGTTCCTTTGTGGTGCACAGGAATGTAGGAGAGCAAACCAGGACCTGCAGCCTTGAGTCCCCAGGTGTGTTTCCCACCCTCAGGTGTCAGAGCAAGAGGACCAGAATCACCTCCCCCTGGAAGGAGGCCCTGGCCCACCACCTCAAGAGGGTCTGTCTCCTGTTGCTGCTTCTCTTTCTCTATGACCTGATGGTACTCCATGGTCGGGTCAGAAAATAAAGTGACCAAGTGACTCCAGGAATCTGTCTTTATTTGGACCTGATATAGCCACCTTGCCTTTTGAAAGCCTACTCATTCTTTACAAACCAACTATGATGATCCTCCTCAAGGAATTGTTCTGCAATTTCTGGTCAGAAATAATCATCTCCCTTAGGACTCACATTTGTTGTGATTCTTACTGTTTGCTCTATTTGGATCATATTCTTCTTCATGCTGCAGGATCTCTAGGGGGCCAACACCTGTCTTTTTCTGTGAGAGGCACTGGGGGAGTAGTGGTAAGTGGCCCTTGACTGTTCTGAACCTGACACTAGCTAGCTAAAGTGACCAAAGAAAGTCACCATGCTATACATTTGAACGTGGAAATGACCTTAGAGATCATTTATTCAAAACACCCATTTGTAATTCCTTCTCCAGATTTCTCTTTCCATTTTGTCATCTCTGTGCTCTAGAGAATTGCAGGGAAATGTACAGATGGATTGTCTGAAGTATTTATAATAGCAATCTTTCACATGTTCTATATTTGAAAAGAATCCCCAAATCTTTTCAGAAAGAAGACAGAGGTAGAAATAGGAAGATTATGGGTAGGGAAGAAAAGAGTTTGGAGGCACCCCTGGGTAGTTGATTGAGAAGCTGGAAAAATGCTCTGGAGAAGATGCTTGGAATATGACCCCTGACCTGGATAGCTGAGGTAATCAGCTTGGTAGTGTAGTTTCACCTAGTGAATTTTTGGTTGACCTTCCAGGTAGGAGCAGAATTTTCACGAGATGTTTTCCCCCTACTTTCCCTAAATGACTTTGAACATAGGATATGGGAAAGTAATACATAATTCCCTTAAAAAGGTAGTGAGATTTCCTGTGTAGGGGAAGTTCTCAGACCTTGCTAATAAGCAATGGGACATTGCACTCAACATTGCTATTTTTGTTTTTAGTGGGAGTTGATATTTCAGACTTCCCATCCTTCACTTTAGATATCTTCACTTTGTTCAATTTGCATCTGTTCTCCTAAAATTCACCCTAAGCTATTCATGAATAAATATTCCTTTCAGATCACGTGCCATTGCAAAAGAGATCAGAATCTCAGTGGGATGGGGTCTGAGCCATGACAGACATAAATCATTATCACATCCCCTTTTAATAGACATGTGCATTCTAGCGACTAGAGTGTGTGGCACACTGAAATAGAAGTTCTCCAACCAGAAATTGTGATATTGGAAGCTAACCATTATCTGCAAAGAATTTTCAGAGGACTAATTTTGGACTGCACTGGAGCTAGAGGAGATCACCAAGATGGACCAGACCACTTGTGAGCAGGCATGCCATGAAAAGGGGTCAGATCATTGGATGATACGGCTCACCTGCCCTAGGAAGCCTGGGCAGTGCTGTCCAGGCTGCTAGAGATTTAAGAATTGATGGAAAAAAAAGAGAGAAGATTGTGAATGCTATTGATGAACCAACTTAGGAGCTAAGTGGGTTGCAGTGAGACAGTGGATTTAGATCTGATTTTGGAGAGGGAAAGCAGTAACACAAGGTCTCCTTGATCAAAGGCCTGGTTGGGAGGGGAGTAGTTTCAAGTCCATTAGGACCAAGAGGGTCAGAGATATGGGAAGGCATCTCCTCCATCTTTCTAGACCTGACCTAGATAGGATTTTAGAGCTGAGAGTTTTAGAATCTATGTATCTCATTTTAAAGACTAGTAAACTATGATCCCCAGAAGGGTTTTTAAGGGGGCAGAGGGGCAGCCCCGGGAGGCAGACTTGTCATTTTTCATAGGTAGTCTTCCTGTTGCAAGTCAACACAACCTCATGTCATGGGATGACATCACTTTCTAGACCTTTGTGCTGCCAGTGATTGTGACACTGACTCTCTTTGGGTAGATGTCCAGATAAATTAGAACCTTGCACCCGGTGGAGATTGTAACTTGGGTGCTCAGCATCCCTTGTACCAGTCAAGGGGATCAGATGCTCCATGCAGCCGGAACTCAGAGGCTGACAACTTCCTTGCTTCTCAGTGTCATGGTTCAGATCCATTGGGAGAAAAATCCCATGCCATTAAATTGCTGATCTTCTCTGCAGCCTTGAAGACAATGTGGCTTCCCACTTGTTCCCCATCTCTATTATTCATAACTAGACACTATGGAGCAGTAATTGAAGGCTACTAGCAGCAAGGAATGGCCTTTACTCTGACCAGGAGGCTTTACATGGAATTTCTTATCCCCCCTATACCACACCCTATGGCAACCCTTCCCAGAGGTGAGTTCCTACTCTCTGGGTTCCCTGTGTATCCTCCTCCTGGGGCTGGAATGCCTTCAACTTCATGCTGCAGTTTCTGAGTCCCTGTACAGGTTACTCAGCCCTGATCTCTCACACACGGTGGATTTACTCTAGGCTGAATCAGGTTATGTTTCCCAGAGAACTCAGGCCTTGTTAAACTTTCCCTTGGCTCCATTTTACAGCTTGCACTCTCTAATCTCTCTCTCTTTTTTTTTTTTAGTTTTTTTTTGCAAGGCAATGGGGTTAAGTGGCTTGCCTAAGGCCACATGGCTAGGTAATTATGAAGTGTCTGAGGATGGATTTGAACTCAGGTCCTCCTGACTCCAAGGCGAGTGCTCTATCTACTGCACCACCTAGCTGCCCCCAATCTCTTACTTAGCTACCTGATCAGGGCCAAGAAGATGGTCTGCCAGTGGTTGGCATCAGTCAGGGCCTGTGGCTTCTGGCTGCTGGAATACACTGACCTAGTAATGGGCTCCCCTTCCATCATGGTCAGCCTCCAAAGCAGCAGCAGCATTCCCCTAAGCCAGCATTTCCCAGGCCCAGATCAAACCACTTTGAGTTGGCTAAACCACCTCAACTCAGTGAGGCACTGCTCTTTGGTGGTACATCTTTTTTTATTTAGGTTTTTGCAAGGGTTGCAATGGGGTTAAGTGACTTTCCCAAGGTCACACAGCTAGGTAATTAGTGTCTGAGGCTGATTTGAACTCAGGACATCCTGACTCCAAGGCTGGTGCTCTATTTACTGTACCACCTAGTTGCCCCTTGGTCACACATCTTGATGTAGAAAAGGGAACCTGGTACTGTTGTCATGAGACCACCGAGGGACCCCTTAGCTCTACCAGGTTCCAAGGAAGGAAGATTGCCTTGTCCCCATGCTGTGGTGGTGTCTAACTCAAAAAGTCAAGGCTGCTTGCTTTGTTTTTGGGCTGCTCTCCATCTTTGGCTCAAAGTTCTTTGATTAGATCCCAAAATAAAGCAGCTGAGTGTGAAAATGAAAAGTCATTGAGACCCTGTGCTTTCCTATTAAGGGGATAAAGTTACCCTGTTGAATTCCTCCTACCCAGCCATTAAATCCTGCTCACGTAATCGCCGCTTCTTTGAGGCCTTGCCCTGATTTACCCTGTCAGGATAACCAGGCCTTTTTGTTTCTCTCAGATCTCAGTGTAGTGCTTTCTTTGCCAGCCAATGACTTTATCATGTGAACCAGCTCTTGACCCCATGACCAGGAAACTTTTATCCTCTCCTTTAATTCCTAAATCCAAACTGCTATCATTTATATAGTGTTTTAGGTTTGCTGAATGTAAATCCAAGATAGGATTTGAACTCAGATCCAGTGCTATCCACTACCTAATCACCTGTGTTGTCCATACTCCCAGCTTCCATCCATTCCCAGGCTCTCTCATCCTTGCCAAGAAGTTCATTCCCCAGAGTAAAGAAAAGAGCTATTAGAAATAAAGAACTCTCTTAGGATACTTGGTTTCCCCCTTACAATTACACTACTGTATTATAGTTTTGTTTCTGTGCAGTCATCTGTCTTCACCCACCCCCTTTGGAGTTTTCTTGGCAAAGATACTGGAGAAATTTGCCCATTTCCTTCAACTCTTTTTACAGAGGAGGAAACTGAGGCAAACATGACTTCCTCGTGATCACATGGCTAGTAAGTGCCTGAGGCCAGATTCCAACTCAGGAAGAAGAATCCATTGCACCATGATTGCCTTACATCCTCCCAAACTGCAGGGAAGATCCCAGGGAACAAATTACTAAGTCCTGAGAGGATTTTACATTCTATTCTGGCCACACATCATCAAACCAGTCACCAGAATCCATGGGAACTAGAAAAAAACAGAACTTTTAACAGATTATGCATGATGTGGTTGCAAAGAGTTATGTGATGCTGCTATAAAATAAAAACAGCTAATATTTATAGAATGCTTCCTAATCATTTTAACTATAAACTGGGGGAAAGAGGTGCTATTATCTCCATTTTATAGATGAGGAAACTGAGGCAGAGAGAAGTTAAAGGCCTTACCCAAGTTACATATCTTTTTTTTAACTTAATAGTATTTTCCCAATTACATGTAAAAATAGTTTTTGACATTCATTCCAAATTTTTCCTTCCCTCCTCCCTCTCCAAGGCAGTAAGCAATCTGTTAGAGGCTCTACATCTCCAATATGTTAAACATATTTCCACATTAGTCGTAGTGTGAGAGAAGAATGAGAACAAAATGGAAAAAGCAAAGTCACACATTAATAAGTGATTTGAATTCAGGTCTTCCTTTTGACTTCAGGCCCAGGACTCTTTCTGCTATGCCATCTAATTTCCTGTAGAAAGGGAAAGTGGACGAGCCATCTTTGATGATGAATAAACTCTCTCCCTTCCCCACCTCCATCACCCCAGAGATGGCATCCTGCCCAGAATGATGCCATCTCATGGATTCTCATGACCCTCATGGGACGTTCTCCTGCTAATGCCCACCTATCTGCTGCCTGTCCCAGCTTCTGTGGACTATTTAGCCCAGATGGGGAAGATGGAACAGTAAATCCCCTTTAACTCTGCCACTCAATCTGGGGCAGTGCAAACCCTCTCCCAGCACTAGCTAATCTGAGAGCCCGAAGCTCTTTAGTAGCTGCCGGAGACTGGACTTCAGGCAGAAATCTGAGCTGTTTCCTGTCCCCCCTCCCCAGTAGGGTGAAATATTCTGCTTGAGCTCCAGCAGCCCTATCCCCAGCCACCCCCCATCCTAGCCTCTTCTAAGGGGATGCAACATGATCAAATACAGAGTTGGGGTTCGAGATAGTTACTAAATGTGGGACAAAGCGCAAATCTCTTAAGCCTCGGCTTCCTCATTCATAAATGGGGTGATACAGCAGTAATTCAGCCTGGTGTTTGTCAGGGAGACCCCAAGGAGACCTGGGAAAAAAGGGCTCTAAATATTTTAGAATTCTTAAAAGCCAGTCATTCACTAATGAGGATGATGATGATGTTATCATTCCCCTCTGTACCACACAGGCAGCGCCACAACTCCTTTGAGGGTCACCTCTGGTTTCTCCTCTAGCCCACCCATTTCTGAATCCCATTCACAGTTCTACTCGCCCCTCTTGGTGGTTTTAGTTGGAGGATAAAACAACCGCCCCCCCCCAGGGGAAAGAGACCATACAGTCAGAATAAACACCACTTCCATACTTAGATAAGAGAAACCTATTGAATCCCTTCCTTGGGTTTTTCTCCTTTGTTACAAGAGAGTGGGCTCATTTCTTGGGAACAATCCCGAAATGGCCTAAAAACCAAAGGATCTAATTAATATAGACATGATATTTATAATCTAGACACATTTATGCATAGACATTGGGGAAAGTTGAACATAGACAGAGAAATGCAGACCAATCATTCCTCAGAGTGAGCATTAGTTCAATCAGATAACTATTTAGTAATTCAAGTTTAGCTTGAGTAACTTCAAATGGTAAAATCATTTAGTCAAATAAATTAGGTCACAAACACAGAAGGGATTGAGAGGAACAGTTGGCTAATAAAGACTCTAGAATAAAGGAAGCCAAAACAAACAAGATGGACTATTGGGATTTGATGAAAGTTGGAAACTTGAATGGAAAAATCATCTCGTGGGGTGGCTAGGTGGCGCAGTGGATAAAGCACCAGCCCTGGAGTCAGGAGTACCTGGGTTCAAATTCGGTCTCAGACACTTAATAATTACCTAGCTGTGTGGCCTTGGGCAAGCCACTTAACCCCATTGACTTGCAAAAAGAAAACCTAAAAAAAAAAAAGAAAGAAAGAAAATCATCTCGAGAAGAGAGGACCAGGCAAAAAGAAAGCTTTCCAGGACTCCATTGACTTTTTTTTTTGATTAGGGTGTGTTGCAGCTCTTATTTATTTCAAAAAAACGAGAGCCTCCTGAGTCCCTCAAGAGTCTCAGAAAAGGAGATGCAGACCATTGTCTAGTGTTTGTCCAAGCCAGAGAGAAGAAAGAAAAAAACAACATAAAATAACTTCTCAAAAGCAACAGCAAGAGAGGAAAAGGCAGAGAAGAAAGGAAGAAGGATCAGGATAATGTTGCCTCTATTCTTTAGCATAACGCTATTTTTCAAATTATACCTCTCTATCTATCTATCTATCTATCTATCTATCTATCTATCTATTTGCCTATCTACCTACCTATTTATCTTTCTATCCATCTATCTATGTGTATGTGTGTAACATGCCAACTACCTCCATCTCCAGAATACTAGAGGACACTTTTATATTTCATCAGCATTATTACATTTTCCTCCATCACTTAAGTCTAGACAATTAAGAGAACAAAAGATCCATCCCTGACATATATGACATATATATGCCAATTTCTGAAGCAGAAAATGCTCACACTGAAAATTTAACATGCCCTGTCTCTGGAGTTAATATGAGCCAGATCTAGCACATACCTTTTATATGGTTGGGTTATCACTCCTAACTTTTCCATACATTATTTGTTGCTGTTTAAGTGCATCTGGTTCTTTTGAGACCTGTTTGGGGTTTGTTGGCAAAGATTCTAGAGGTTTGACATTTCTTTCTCATTTTATAGATGAAAAACTAAGCCCAACAAGATTGAGTGACTTGCCTAGGATCACCCAGCTAGTTAAGTGTGATCCAAGACTAGATTTGAAATCTTGTTTCCAGACCTGCTGCCTTTCCCACGAGAAGAAAATACAATAGAACTCTTCTTGGTTCTAATATTTAATTTCTTCAGCTATCTGCTTTCCAAACCTTTGTTTCATTTCTATCAGCAAATTGGTCTAGAAAGCCACACAAAAGGCCTTTCTGCAGTCACTTTGAGAGATCTCCTTAGCCTTATCAGCCTAGCAGTGTGGGATGAGAAAAAAATCGTATAAAAGATTGTGTGCCACACAACTGTCTGGTCTTCGAATTGCCGGATGACTTTGAATGTTTGTCCTGGCCCTAGTTTCTTTTAATCTTAGGTAAAAAAAAAAAAAATTTCTACAATTGTTGATACACACAATGTTTCTTCTTATTAACCAAGGATGGTTGGGTGGTACAGTGGATAGAACACTGGGCATAGGTTCAGGAAGATCTGAGTTTGAACCTGGCCTCTGATATTTTCTAGCTGTGTGAATCTGGGGAGTCACTTAACTCCTATTTGCCTCAGTTCCTCATCTGTAAAATGGGAGGCACCGGAGAGGAAATGGCACACCACTCCAGTATCTTTGCCAAGAAAAGCCCATGGGCAAAAAGCCCGTTGCATCATGTAGAGTTGGACATGACTGAACATAATGAAATCTGCAATCAACCAGCTGCCCCTTTCAAGAGAGGGAAAACAAGGAAATCTAGAGACCACTCCTCCTCCCCTTCCTTTGGTTCTGTGTATCACCTGAGATTGATTCAGTATTTCCATGGAAAGACACATCGATCACGGCTAGGGTTTATCTTTCGTGATTCTCCTGAAGTAGGCAACGTGGTAACAAGAAGTTGCGAATGAATTTATAAAAGCTACGACAAAACTAATTTGTAGCCCTGGAGTCAGGAGGACCTGAGTTCAAACCCGACCTCAGACACTTAATAATTACTAGTTGTGTGGCCTTGGGCAAGCCACTTTAACCACATTGCCTTGCAAAAACCTAAAAAAAAACCCTAATTTTTTTTTTTTTTTTAGGTTTTTTCCAAGGCAAACAGGTACTCCTGACTCCAAGGCTGGTGCTTTATCCACTACGCCACCTAGCCGCACAAAAACCCTAATTTGTAAAACTATACTGGAGAAAAGAGAAAGATCAGAAAAGGACTTGCTCAGAGATATGAGATACTGATGAAGATAATACAATGGAATAAATCCCAATCTACTCAAGTACTTTCTGGCCAGTCTCCATCCTAAGTTTTGGGTTTAAAAAGACAAGAAAAAAGAAACTCCCTGACCTCAGGGGGATTATGTTCTATATGGTGAGAAACTAAAATGATTTCTTCTAGAACAATTCACAACAGACTAATTGGAACCCTTCTTTTTTTGATGAGATTACTAGCCAGGGATGAGCCCTATAGACAGAGTTTGCCGAGTATAGGAAAGGGAGATATTATTCCCTAACCAAATCTCCTACCTGTCCATCCCAAAGCCCAAAGAGGAAAGACTTCAGCATTTCATGAAGGATCTCAAAAGGCAAAAGAGGAGCTGTGCATAGGACTAAATGGTAATGATGATGTTTGTCCTTCATTCTTGAAGAAGACCATGACCTTAGGGAAATGATGCCATGACTAGCACATGAATTGGGTTTGAGTGGGAGGGGGCTTGTGTTTAGTCACCAGCCTCACTTTCTCCTCCAGAACCATCTGGATCCAGCGGCCACAGATGAATCAGGACAACTGGAGATGGCCCTGGATTTGAGGCAATCAGGGTTAAGTGACTTTCCTAAGGTCACACAGCTACTCAGTGGCAAGTGTTTGAGACCAGTGCTCTATTCACTGTATCGCCTAGCTGCCCCATAGGATTACTATCCTTGGTGTCTACATGGGACTAAGTGGAGGGGAGAATTCAACAATAGTTTCTGACCCAATCAGCCTAAGCAACCCAGAGTCCTGGCCCCTTTCTCTCTGCTTTGTACTTTTGAATCCTCAGCTTCACAAAACTTCCTTCACTTTCCATTTTGTGACCAAAAAAAAAACTTGTTCTAGGATCCACCTATAAGTCCTGTTGCCAATTATACAATCAATGACATGGATATGAAAAAAGCAATTTATTATTTTCAGATGATTGGTATCACTGTATACAAAACTCATTGAGCCCAAACATCAGTTTCAGCAACCTTATATGGGTTCTGATTACAAAGGCAGAATTCCTATAAGGGAATTTCAGAGAGAAATAAGGGAAGGTGATTTATCAAAGAATAGATGGCAGAAAGGAAAAATCTCCACCAGGGTAACTCCAGTCCCAAAGCCTATTGTTATGAGATTCTTTCCTTATCTATGGAGATCAGTATCCTGATTACATGAAGGGCCAACCAGAGTTGACAAGAGTCAGAGAAAGTAGAACTTCTCAGTTCTAGCTCAGTTTTCAAGTTCTCCTCCAACTTTGAGTTATTTTGAGGTTTGCATTTGTTTCTGGCACTTCTGACTTTTTTTTTTAGGTTTTTGCGAGGCAAATGGGGTTAAGTAGCTTGCCCAAGGCCACACAGCTAGGCAATTATTAAGTGTCTGAGACTGGATTTGAACCCAGGTACTCCTGACTCCAGGGCCAGTGCTTTATCCACTGCGCCACCTAGCCACCCCTCTGGCACTTCTGACTTTGAGAAAAAAGATGGAAGACACTATCCCCACTTCATGTTGCCAAAGGAAAAGATAGGAAAGGAGTTTGTCATGTCTATCCCATCCCTATCCCCAACTTGCTACACTACTTTCATTTCATAGCATCACCTCACTGATATCAGGATCTTTTTCGAGAAGGAAGGACAAAGTGAGATCTTGAATCATCACTAGGAAGGCACTGGGAAGTATATGGAGAAAAAAAAGAAACTCAGAAGCCAGGAGCCACTGTTGTCGCAGATCTCAGGTACAAAGCAAGGTCTCACTTTCAATGTCTACCCCAGTCTTCAGTAAAATCACTAGGCCAGGAATCCCAAACCAAAGGGGGAACCTACAATTCTGCTTTTCTGAGCCAAGAGAGCTTGACTTTTAAAAGTTAAATCCAGTAGTATCTACCCTTGCTCAGACCCAAACCCACATTAGGAATTTGCGAGACCTGAAGACCAGTGGGGCGATAATCAGACTTTGTCCAGGGTGGGACTAATCTGGAAGCATTGAAATCCTTCAGGTGCCCAAGCTGAGCCGTCCTGGAGACTCTGGAACAACATAACTTCTCAATAATCCCCAAAGAAAACAAAGATGGGACAAGTCCAAACCTTCTTCCCAGAAGTGACAAATCCCAACCTGAACAAGGTCTGAAGTCAGGAAGCAGATTAGAAGAATGGGCAAACAAATGAAAGAATACAGGATGCTCAAGACATAAACACAGAAGAAAATGACTTCGAAATATCTACAGATAAAGATTCTGGAAAAAAATATAGTTTGGACAGAAACAGCTAGAATTTTTGGAAGAGATGAAGGAAGAGTTTTAAAAGATTTTTTTTCCCTCCACTTGAGGAAAAAATAAAAAAGAAATGAGAGCAATGAAAGAAAAAATGGAAAGGGAATCGACAACTTGGCCCCTCTGACCTCAGTTTCCTGTTTTGGTCCCTGAGGGGTTATCTTTGAGAGACAAGCCTGGCAATTGGAATACCAGGTAAGAGGAAAGACTTTGAAAAAGGTCTTTGGAGGGTTAGGAATGGAGAATGAGGTTTTGGGGAAAAATAAGAAGCCAAGCCTTAAAATATGGTGGGGAAAGCCTGGAAGCCTCTAATCAAAGAAACTGGGGTCTCAGCCGCTGAACTAAGGCCACGAGGTGGTGCCAGAGTGCAGAAGTTACTGTTCAATCATATCCAACTCTCCATTTAGGGTTTTCTTCACACAGAGTAGTTTGCCACTTCCTTTTTTTTCCCCCTGAGACTATCGAGGTTAAGTGACTTATTTAGGGTCGGACAGCTATAAGTGTCTGAGGCTGGACTTGAAATCAGGTCTAATCTGACTCCCATACCAGTACTGTAAATATTGCACCACCTACCAGGGAGTCAGGAAGAACTGAGTTCAAATTCAGTTTGAGACACATACTAGCTATGTGAGTCTGGGCAGGTCACAACCTCTCAGTGTTCTTATTATGCTAAGGCTCTAAGTTACAGAGGAGGTGCTGATATGCATTGGAAGATGGAGTTTCCTCCTTCAGGAATACCAAAAATGACCAGTCTAGTTGCTGACCTTATATTGTTGTGGTGCAACCAGTGTGATTACGAGTAAGGAGTCAGACTTAATAATTAGCTGCTGCAAATTAAAACAATTTCACATCTATCAAATTGGCTAATATAACAGAAAAGGGAAATGATTGCTATTGGAGGGATGTGGGAAGACTGGGACACATGCATTATTAGTGGAGTTGTGAACTGATCCAACTATTCTGGAGAGCAATCTGGAATTATGTCCAAAGGGCAAGAAACTATGTATACCCTTTGATTCAGCAACACACAACTAGATCTCATTCTCAAAGATCATAGAAAAGGGGAAAGGACCCACATGGTCCTTTTTGTGGTGGCAAAGAATTGGAATTTGAGGGGATATCCATCAATTGAGAAATGGCTGAACAAGTTGTGGCGTATGAATGTAGTGGAATACTATTGTTCTATAAGAAATGTTGTACAGGCAGGTTTCAGAAAGACCTGGAAAGACTCACATGAACTGATGCTGTGAAGTGAGAAGAACCAGGAGAACTTTGTACACCCTATCAGCAACATCATGTGATGTTCAACTATGACAAACTTAGCTCTGCTAATCAATACTGAGATCAAAGACAATTCTAAAAAATGCCAGCCACAGCCAGAGAAAGGAGAATGGAGTCTGAATGCAGATCAAAGCAGGCTATTTTCACCTTTTAAATTTTGCTTTTGTTGTTTTTTCTTCAAGGTTTTTCCATTTGGTTCTGATCCTTCTTTCACAGCATGACTAATATGGAAATATATTTAACGTGACTGTGCATATATGAGATTGCTTCCTATCCTAAGAACAGGGGAGGGAATGGTGGGGGGGAGAAAGTTTACAAAAATGAATGTTGAAAATTCTATACATATAATTGGAAAAATATATTTTTTTAAAAGGAAAAAAATATTAGCTCTCATGTTCCATACCCACATTCCTTCCAATTCTCTGGGTGAGGGCTATGAGTTGAGAGAGTGAAAACTCTCCTAGACCATCTTCTTCCCTGGGTTCTCTATCATATTATAGACTCTGACACAACTAATCCACCCCCATTAAGTATACATGTAAACTGAGGCTCAGAAAAGTCCAGAATATCACAGAATCACAAATCTATATTAGAAGGATGAAGAGTCCATCTACTCCAACCTGTCCATTTTACACAGGAAAGTGAGGCCTACAAAGGTGAAATGATTTGCCTGAGGTCCAAATAGAATTGAGACAGTCTCAAGCCTCCTGTTTTTTTTTTTTACCCAAAATCCAATGTCCTTTCCACTATCCACCTCGTTTCCTGAGGAAAAGAGAAACCAAATGGGCAAAACTCAGAAGCTTGAACAAGATACCTGGCAGGGCCAGGTTAGAAGAGAGTTCTGAAACTAGAATTTAAAGGGAAGGGGAAATCCCCCATTGCTTTCAATTGCCCCCACTTGGACCCAAGGGATCAGATTGCTTAACCTTGACCTGAATCAGGTCAGAACAGATTCCTGAGCTCAAGCTCCCAGGAGAGCCAGGACTGGGTGGGTGAAGGTGGAGATAACCCACCCCAGCTGGGAAGCCACAGCAGGAGAGCAACTGATGTCATAACTTGCATGCTGTACTGGTCGGGACACCTGGTGGTAGGAAAAGAGGCAGGAGAAGAGGACCTCCAACTGGTTGCCTTGGACACCAGCAATACAGTATAGGGGCGATAGTATTAGTGCTCATCAACCCCACAGGGCTGGTGTGGTGGCAACAACCAGATGTAGGCAGGAAGTCAAGAAGGCATCAGATCGTACCTAGCTGTAAGTCCCTGGGGAAGTCACTTTACCTCTGCTCCGGTTCCTCGTCTGTAAAATAGGACTAATAATAGTGCCTACTTCCCAGAGTTGTTGTGAGGATCAAATGAGATAACATTGTTATTAAAAATATTTAGTAGTTAATAATGGTGAGTAAGTAATTGAGGAACAATATTAAGAACTTAATGTTAGCAAAGAATATTGCATAATTCACATTCACAATATTATTTGGTTAATGCTATGTAATATTAAAATATTAAAGAGATACTATTCATATCAAGTAAATAACATTAAATAGCTAATAATGCTAATATTCATAATATTAAGTAGCAAATGACTGAGTATCTAATAGCAATAGTATTTACTAACAATAGTAAATCATGACAATAATCTCACATAGTTAATAATGTTAAGTAAATAATATTCACAATATTAAGTAATGTTAATAATATTAAGTAGTTGGGGCAGCTAGGTGGCGCAGTGGATAGAGCACCAGGCCTGGAGTCAGGAGGACCTGAGTTCAAATCCGGCCTCAGACACTTCATAATTACCGGGCTGTGTGGCCTTGGGCAAGCCATTTGCCTTGCAAACAAAGACCTAAAAAAAAGTTTAAAAAATATTAAGCAGTTACTACTGTTGAGTAAATAACATCAATAGTATTTACTTTTTTTTTTTTAGGTTTTTGCAAGGCAATGGGGTTCAGTGGCTTGCCCAAGGCCACACAGCTAGGTCATCATTAAGTGTCTGAGGCCAGATTTGAACTCAGGTCCTCCTGACTCCGGGCCTGGTGCTCTATCCACTGCGCCACCTAGGCGCCCCAATCATATTTACTAACAATATTAAATAGGTCATATCAATAATATCACATCATTAATAATATTAAGTAAATATTAACAATCTTAGTAATGTTACTATATTAAGTATTTGCTATCGTTGAACACATAACATTAGTAGTATTTACTAGCCATAGTAAGTCCCATCACTAATCTCACGTAAGGAATAATGCTACGTAAATAATGTTAACCATGTTAGCAATGCTGACAATATTAAGTAGTTACTATTGTCGAGTAGATGGCGTTAATCATATTAAATAGCTAATAAAACTAAGGAATTAATAATATCGCTGTCAATAATGCTAACTAAATACTAAGGATTCTAACTAACATCATCACCCAACAACTGTCATTCAGGAAATAATGCTCAGTTGCTATGGTTGAATAGATAATGTTAATATTAAGTTGTTCATGTTAAGTAAATATTTATAATGTAAAAAATTACTTTATAAACTTTAAACTGTCTAGAAATACTAGTTGTTAATGGGGGGTTTTTTTAGATTTTTGCAAGGCAATGGGGTTAAGTGGCTTGCCCAGGGCCACACAGCTTGTGTCTGAGGCCAGATTTAAACTCAGGTCCTCCTGACTCCAGGGCCAGTGCTCTATCCACTGCACCATCTAGCCATTCCTAATGTTGTTTTAACATTTTGAATTCATTTTTTTTTAGGTTTTTGCAAGGCAAATGGGGTTAAGTGGCTTGCCCAAGGCCACACAGCTAGGTCATTATGAAGTGTCTGAGACCGGATTTGAACCCAGGTACTCCTGACTCCAGGGTCAGTGCTTTATCCACTGCGCTAGCCACCCCAACATTTTGAATTTCAACAAAGTGCTGCTGTAATCTGTGTTCTGATGATAGCACACATGGGAACCCTACCAAAAAGGGGCCAATGCTCCCCAACTTTATTTCATTAGTTTCAATTAGTGCTCATCCACGTTGCTCTTTCTGTCAAGAGTACCTTTCAGTCTCTTTTGTTGCTAACTTTGGTATTACCTCTGACTTCTCACTCTCCTTTAGGCAATCAAGGTTAAACATACTTTATTAAGTCCCCACTAAGTGCTAGTTGCTTAGCAAGCAGATATTATTGTGGGGACTAGTGATCATTGCAGAACAAAGGGAGAGGCTACCCAACTCCTGTTCTCAATCACCTCGGTTGTGGGTACAAGTAAACTGATGAAGGGGTGAGTGAGGGAGCATCATTGAGATGTCCAAAGTGGTTTGAAGAGTCTTTGAAATAAAGGAAAAGGAACATTGGCATCAGGGAAGATTTCCTGGTGGAAGAGGCAGCTTGAGGGAAGGGAGAGACTTCAGGAGATGAAGATGGAGCAAGGCGTCTGGGGTTTCCCCCCTAGAAATTGAGGCCTGGGGAAGAATGAGGCTGGGGGCTACAATGTTGACCTAAAATCTGACACAAAGGTCCATGAAGAGGAGAGGTATGAGTCAGACCTGAGGGAGGAGAGTGAGGCATGAAGGATGCTTTTATCTCAATATCTCAAGAGTTTGAGGTCTCAGAGGCCATCTAAGCTACTACACAGGAATCCTGTGCATTCTGCCCTCACTTGAAGACCTCCATACCTCCACAAGTGATTGGATTCCATTTGGGGTTATCACAAATGGCTGGGTTTTAAAATATATATCTAGCTAAAATCTGCTTTTTGTCTTCTAAGTCATTACTCTTAGGTCTGCTGACTGGTCAAATAATCCGATGTGGCAGTCCTTCCAATACTTCACAATGTCTCCCATTCAATTGATCAAAACCTTCTATTCTGGGGGAGAAAATTGGTGTAATGGATGGAACTTGGGAAATAAAGTCAGGGAAGAGCTGAATTCAAACTCTTGCCTGAGAGGCTTAAGCTTTGTGATCCTAGCCAAATCACTTGCCCTCTCTGAATCTTAAATTTCCTCATCAGTTAAACAAGGGACCTCAGTGTCCCTTCTAGCTCTAGAGCTAAGATTCTAGGCACAAAAACGTTTGCATACTAACTAGACACAAGACAGTTTTAGGAAGGCGGGCACTAGGAGGTGACAGGATCAATCACTAAAAGTTTCATTCTAAAATGAAAATGGTACTTAAATATGAATCTTTAAGGGGGGGTGGAGAATGATTCTTACAGCAGGGGTGAAGAAGAAGGGTATTTCAGGAATGAAGCAAAGGCCTGGAGGAGGGAAAATAGAACATTACATGAGAGTAGGAGAGTAGTTCAGCTGGAAGGGTAGTTTCCGCCAGGTCATGACAGGCTTTAAATGCCAAATAGATGAGTTTATATTTCAGCCCAGAGCTGAACATTGAAGCTTATTGAATAGATGAATGACTGTGCTATAGCAAAATCACTCTGGATAGACTAGAGAAGCAGCTAGATGGTGAAGTGAAATACAGGGCCTGGAATCAGGAAGACTGGAGTTCAAATCCAAGCTCAGAGACATTAGATTTATTAGCTGCGTCATCCTGGCTTTAACCTTGATTGCCTAAAGGAGAGTGAGGAGTCAAAGATACTACCTAAGTTATCAACATAGGAGACTGGAAGGTACTCTTGACAGAAATAGCAAAACATGGAAAGCAGCTAGAAGGAGGGTGAAGACAATGGGCTCTGGGGAATACCTCCTGAGTTGGAGAAATCTTCCCATTCTATCCAATTTGATGTGTCCAGAGGGATCTAGAACTATGCTCAAAGAGCAATAAAACTGATCATAACTTTGACTCACCAATACCAATCCTGGGTCTAAATCCCAACGAAGTCATAAAAATTGGGAAAAGTCTCACATGGTCAAAAATATTTATAGCAGCTCTTTTTGTAGTGGCAAATAATTGGAAATTGAGGGGCTGCCCATCAACCGAGGAATGGTTGAACAAATGTTATAAGATTGTTATGGAGTATTATTGTTCTGTAAGAAATCATGAATGATCAGACTATAGAAAAGTCTGGAAAGATTTACATGAACTGATGCTGAATGAAGTGAACAGAACCAAGAGAACATTGTACATATTAACTGCAATATTGTGAAATGCTCCTCTCAGCAGTTCAGAGATCAAGGACAACCTTGAAAGACCTGCTATGGACAATGCCATCCACTTCCAGAGGAAAAAGACACCCTCGGGATCTGGATGTATACTCTGTTCATTTTTTAAAAACTTCTTTATATGTTTTTTTCTTCCTTTCTCATGGGTTTTTCTTTCCCCTTAGTTCTTATATCTCTTTCACAACAGGACGAATCTCTAACTATATTAAACATGAAGGTCTAAGCACAACTTTTACCAGACTGTTCAACACCATGAGGAAGGAGGAGGAAAGGGAGGGAGGTAGAAAAATGTAGAACTCATAAATTTGCAAACTGATCCATGATGAAAAACTATTACTGCATGCAATTGGAAAAATTTAAAAAAATCAATGAAAAAGAAAAGAAATCCAGGGGGAAGTTATGTGACTGGAGCTCTGAAGAACCTAGGACTGGACAGATGGATCTGAGAACCATATGTAGAGGTAGCTTTATCAGGACAAATAGTCCTACGTTTTTATGGAATGATTTTCAGTTCTCTCCCCATTCTAGTTGTCTTCCTGTGAATCACTCTGGTTTAGCAATGACTTCAGTTGATCTTATGAGGGCAGAAGACAGCAAGATGGTGGCCTCTTTTGTTTGGGGTGCTAAACTTCCATTAAGGTGATGAACTGTCAAAGTGCCTTTTTATCCTGAATCATAATGAGCTGACAGTCCAGGAAAATCCTTAGAATGTAGTAGAGAGGCCTTCTAGTAGAAATCTAGTTCAAATGTGAGTTCACATCCTAGGACTCCCATTTATTGCCTTCATGATGTTGAACAGATCACTTGAGCTCATGGTCTTAAGTTTTTTCATCTGTAAAAGGGGCTCAGTGATCCCTTGGATGCTTCCAGGCTTGAATGATAGTCTGCTTTTCATCTTCTGCAACCAATACATATATATGACTGATTTGTTGTCTTTTTTTTTAATTCAATGCCATGGGAATAGTTATTGAATCCAACATACTATTCTTCCATCCATTAAATCAACCAGCATACTACAACAGAAAGAGTGTGAGATCTAAATTGAGAAAATTGGATTTGAATTCCAATTTGTGTGAATGTGGGCATGTCACTAGGCTCCTAGTTCAAGCCAGACCCTGTATCTCCTGACTAAATATTTTCACTAGCTGTCTCCCAGAGCTGAAATCTTCTCCTTCCCTATCTTGTCTCCAGGCTCTTCTGGCTTCCTACTGATCCCAAATAGGTCCTTCTGTAGGAAGTCATTCCTAATCCCCCTTAATGTTAATGCCTCCCCTTTGTTGATTTTTCCCCAATTTATCCTGGAGATAGCTTCTGTGTACATAATTGTTTGCATGGTATTTCCTCATTATTCAGTGAACCACTTAATATATTTTACCTTTGTATCCAGGTCCTTTAATAAATATTTATTGACTAACTGACTGATTCTTTAAGCTTGAGCTATATTATCTATAAAATAAAAAAGTTGAGAGGGCTCTCTAAAGGTCCCTTCAGATTCTGTAGTTTATGATTTGGCACTTTTCCCAACAACAAAGATACTCTGTTTAGCAGTAACAAAAATAATCTCTTTCATCAGAGGCAAGTTTTATTTTATTTTTTTTGCAAGACAATGGGGTTAAGTGACTTGCCCAAGGTCACACAGCTAAGGCATTATTAAGTGTCTGAGGCCACATTTGAGCACAGGTCCTTCAGACTCCAGGGTAAGTACTCTATCCACTGCATCACCTAGCTGCCCCTAGAGGCAAGCTTCAAAGTTTCCCAAAGTACAACCAGAACCAGATTGAGATATAATTGGGGAAGGTCGGCTAGGTGATGCAGTGGATAAAGCACCAGCCTTGGAGTCAGGAGTACCTGGGTTCAAATTCTGTCTCAGACACTTAATAATGCCTTAGCTGTGTGGCCTTGGGCAAGCCACTTAACCCCATTTGCCTTGCAAAAAAAAAAACCCTAAAAAAAAAGAAATATAATTGGGGGGTGGCTAGGTGGCGCAGTGTAGAGCACCTGGGCTCAAATCTGACCTCAGACATTTAATAATTACTTAGCTGTGTAGCTTTAGAGAAGCCACTTAACCCCATTTACCTTGCAAAAACCTTAAAAAAAACAAACAAAAAATAATCAGGAGGGTCAGCTAGGTGGTGCAGTGGAGGACCTGAGTTCAAATTCGACCTTGGACACTTAATAATTACCTAGCTGTGTGACCTTGGGCAAGTCACTTAACCCCATTGCCTTGCAAAAACCAAAACAAAAAATATATAATTGGGAAATATTAAATAAAATAAATAAGAGCACAATGCAACATGGATAATGCATGCTGTTTTTTCTAAGACAACGTGGTTTCTTCTTGAATTCTGCATGTGTACAACAGTCCAAAGATTTTTTTGTTTGGAGTGTTCTTGGTGGAAAAACTAGACCAGGTTTTGAAAGGCAACAATTATTACTTTTCTCCAACAACAAAGAATCTTGGACTTCTCAGGAACTGCTCTAAACCACTTATTAATGACTGGTCTCATCACAGCTATTTTTCCACTGCTGATGAAAGGCTGGTTGGTCTGGGGAGGAGACTGACTCACTCTCATCCCCAGAGGCAGCCCTCCTGGCCTGCTCCAAACCTACCCAAGTATTTATAGCACAGTCAGCCCAGGCTGACTAGAGCATAGGATTCATGAACATACCAGAAGGAATGGTGCCTTTTATCTATGGGTGGCTGGTTGCCACATTTCTCAACATTCTTCCCAATTAGTCAATCTATATACAAAGAACCTGTGATACTTGTATTAAAAAAACAACCCACTGGGTCCTAGTAGGTGGTTGCAAATTACACCCTAAAAGTTCACAGCTGTGAAAGGGTCTTCAGGATGAATTGTTAGGGATCTTAGATGTATAATGCAGGAGTTAGAAGAGACCTGAAAACATGGAATGTCAGTGTTAAGAATAGGGGAGGTCAGGGCTGGAAGGGACCTTAGAATAGGGGATGTCAGGGCTAGGAGGGATCTTGAATTGGGGATGAGGAATCCTAACAATAATGGAACTTGGAGTGTAGGGAGAAGAATGATATATTGGGGAGGTAGATTTTGAGGAGGTTGAAGAATAAGGGTTTGATAAGCAGAAATATGAAAGCGGTCTTTGCCGGTACATGAAGCTGGAGACAACATTTCTAATGTCCCTTAAAGTTCTGATTCTGAGTCATAATGGTCACCCATGTCTCTAACCTCCTCCAACTGGGGCATTCTAGATTCAACTATTTCCTGTTTTAAGATCTCTCCCAGACCTCTCATTCTGAGGAAAGTGTGAAACAAAGGTTGCTGCTGTTCAGTTGTGTCTGACTCTTCATTTGGAGGTTTCTTGGCAAAGATGGGGGTTCTTTACCATTTCCTTCTCCAGCTCATTTCACAGATGAGGAAGTTGAATCTAAAGTTAAGTGACTGGACCAGGGTGACACAGCTAGTACGTGTCTGAGATCAGATTTGAGCTTAGGAAACTGTCTTCCTGGCTCCAGGCCCAGGCCTCTAAAACTCCCAGCTGCCTGCTTTATTTAAGGCACTTCAAAAAATCATTCTGAGAGGGGGTCCATAGGCTTTAACAGATCAGCTCAGGAATCCAAGAAGCCTTGCTCTAAAGACCCCTACTGACAAGGAGCTCATCACCTATGAAGACTGCCCATTTCACTGTGGGAAAGCTTAGCTGGTCAATTGTTTTTCCTGATTTTGAGCTGAAATCTGCTTCTCTGCAATGTAGATCCATAGGTCCTGGTTCTGACCCTCCAGGACAAATTTCTCCAGTTCCTTTCACAGTTTTTTTCTTCTTTTGTATGATACGGCTTCAGGTCCCCTCACCATCCCAGTTCACCTCATGCTCCTGTTAATGACTTGGTTTTTCATCTGTTTTGAGCGGAAATCATCTTGAGACTTCTGAGTCAAAACCTGTAGCAACAGATAACATGGGAAGCAAAGGTAGGTCCTGCTTCATATAAAGACAGCTTTCTCTTCAGTCTGTGGAGTTAGCTTCTCTTTCTTCAGATCCTGGCCATTTCACAGCTCATTAGCACCTCTGCCCCAAGGAAGAACATTTAAAGAAAACAAGCAAGATCAAAGTAAGATTGTGCATGCTTTAAGATTAGCTTCCTGGAAACTGCACCACCCAATCATTCCTAATCCTCAATTAACTGCATATTCAGCATAAATGTACCCAGTCAGGTGGACCAGATGCAGGAAAGGGCCTTCTGTTTGCTAGAGAAGAATGCACAAGTCAAACTTTGAGCTTAAATCCTCCATGATCAAAAATCAATGGACTCATTGATTTAGAGGGGGAAGAAACCCTTCAGGACATCAAAGTTCAATCCCTTCATTCTATACATTAGGAAACTGAGGCCCAAGGAAGTTAAATGAATTATCTCTTTAAAAAGTTTTCAAAAGGGATATATATCCAGAAAAGACCTTAAAGGACACCCTTCCCCTTACCACCTCAGTCAGTCCCTTGGGAGAATGCATTCAAACTTAAAACACGTTTAAGTATGTGTTTTCAGTCCTGGGATGTGAAGTGAGGGGCAGCAGGTGAGGCAGAGTTTGGATTACTAAGGGGGATGATGGTTCAGGTATATAAATAAGAGGAGAGGAGAGGTTCTGCCTCACCTGCCATTCCCTCACCCCACACCCCTATTTTTCACCCAGATCAGTCAGTTGATAGACATTTATTATGAACTTACTGTTTGCCAGGCACTAGGAGTAAAAATTAGTTTGCAAGGAGTTCACATTCTAATGCAAACAGCTACAAACAAACAAACTATAGACAATCCATGAGAGATAATCAGCAGAGTTGACTCTAGAATTAAATTCAGTCAAGTGACTTGTTCAGAGTCATATCCTTATTTGGGCGCATTGGAACCCAAGTCATCTCCAAATGTCAAATTTTCCCCATCACTCTAAAATCCTAATTCAATTAAATTCAACAGAGTTCAGGGGTTTGTTCAGAACTGGGATATCAGCCTAAATTTTCTGAATGAGTGAGATACCTTATCAGGTCCTGATGAAGTCCTCTCAGGATTGAAGAAATGATTGTATTTCTTAGATGGAACTTAACATCCCAAGAGGCCCAGTAAATCCTGTCTTTAAATCTAAAACAGGACTGTTCTGCTGACTATGACATATCCTGATCATAAGGATCTGTTTCTCAAGTAAAGAGGTCACAAAGGTCCCAAAGACCAGAGGGTCTGGTGACAGGTCACTCCACCATCTGGCAAAAATATGTGTGGTGAGACTACCATACTCTTTCTTTATGTCTGTGGTTGGGCAGATTTCTGAGAATAGATTGTGCCCCCTGAAGCCAAGCCAATGGGCAGAAGGGGAAGGAGGTTAAGGTTGGGGAAAATGCAGTTAGGATCCATATAAACCAAGGTATGGTTTTCACCACCTTGGTGAATCTCTTAGCATGCCCTTTATAAAGAGGGAACTTTCTTTTGTTCAGACCCAGCCTCTGAGAACTTATTTGAGGGTCTTTTCACCCTACACAGTTCTGGGGACTCGTCCTGGGATTGGGTATCCCCTCCACAAGATTCTCCTGGACATGGATTGGAGCAGGCAGACTGATTCTGGCAGCTCGTGACTCAGTTCCTGGATAGATCCCTTGAGGAGCAGGGAGGAATCCTGTCCAAACAGGCCCCTACCCACCACAGGAAAGTGACTTGGAGGTACCACAAGGTCACATAAATTCATATGCGAAAGTATAGGGAAGTAAGACCTGTGAGTCCTGGGGAACCTTAGAGTCTGTAAAGCCAACTCAGACAAAACTGGTGAGCCCCTGGGTGACCTGGCCCTCCAGAGGGCCTCACCTGAGTAGTTCAAATCTGGAAAGTCAGAGACAGGGTGGAGAGTTAATTCTCAAGCCTTTAATAAGGCAGCTGGGTGGTGTAGTGGCTGGAGCACCAGTCCTGGAGTCAGGAGGACCTGAGTTCAAATTTGACCTCAGATACTTAATAATGGGCTGGCTGAGTGACCTTGGGCAAGTCAATTTAATCCCATTGCCTTTCCAAAAAGAATAATAAAATAAAAAAAAATTCTCAAGTCATTAGAGTTCATAGATATGGGGAGGCCAAATGCGAAACTAAGGAGCAAAAACAGCAATCCAATCCCCAAGTGCCAACTGAGAGCCCTTTAGGATCTTAGATGTAGCAATTGGGGTGAGATCCCAAAGTATAAAGAGAAGGGTAGGAAGAAAATGATTCAATACTGTTGCCTGGTTTAGGCTAGTGCCTAACTCAGAGGAGACTTCTTCTGGCCAAAGTTCGGCTCCTCCTAGCTTGGAGTGTGCCAAAACTTGAACATTTATGTAAATTCTAAGACTCCTCTTAATGAGGAGGAAGTAGTTTGTGCAGCTTTATGACTGCCTAGGGTGGGTCAATTTGTAATCAAGGGCAAGTATATGGAGGAAAAAAAGAAGAAAACTCTAACTCCAAACAATGGGACCCTTTGCTAACTCTTCCCCTCCCTGTTCCTGACCTGCAGCTTCCTCCTTTGACACCCCCTGAACCACCCTAGGGGTGGGCAGATGGAGAAGACTTATTTATCTTAGTGGGATCTAACACTATTTCCCCACATACATGCCTTAGGAGGGGAATGGAACAGCTCCTGAGGGACCAGGAAAATTTTGCTCTCCCCAGATCATCCAAGGTTTTCCCACTGAGGGGAGTTCCTTTGGGGCTCGGGGGATTGCATATATGAATGCGCCCTTAAGTAGTAGTGAGGTGAGGGATTTTCCAAGAGAAGTGAATGTGTTCACTGATGGTCCAGAGGGAACAACTGACCAGTTTATCCAATTCCTGGGTCCCAACTTGCATACCAGGTCTGAGCTAAGTGCTAGCCCAGGAATTCTATTGGTGGGAGAGGAACAAGGACAGAGTAGAAGAGCTGTCATGAAGGCTTGGGATGATTCCCACCCTTTGGCACAAGGAGGGCCAACAGGGAGCACAAAAATTCCCCTGCAAGATCCAAACTGGGCTTATAACAATGTGATTCATCAGCAAAACATGAAAGACTCAAGAGATATGATAACTCAAGGAATTAGAAACTCAGTACCTCAGAGTCAACATCTTAAAGTTTAGGAAGTACATCAAGAAAAAGATGAAGTTCCCTCTGCCTTTTTTTAGAGAGATTAAAGGAGCAAATGAGAAAGTATTCTGGGTTACGCCTAACCAATCCTACAGCACAAAGCTTACTCAGGGTTTAATTTCTAACTTATTCCTGGCCAAGAAGCTGCAAATGATTGAGGGATGGCAAAACAGACAAATAGAGGAATTGTTGGGAAGGGCACAGAAGGTTTATGTGGGCAGAGGAGATGAAGAGAAGGAGTGGGGATGACAGGCCGGGTTAATACTGCAATCACTAAAACAGCAAGAACAAACCCAAGTAATGTTACAAATGGTACAGACAGTGGCCAAGTCAGTAATGCAATCTCCACAGGGAGGCCTGCTGCCCCAGAGTCAGGAAAGAAAAGTCCACCTTAGAAATAGAGAAAGGTGGTACTGAGATGAGCAGGCTCCATGAATCTGTTTCAATTATGGGAAAGATGGACACATGAAGTGGAAGTGGCCCTAGAAAAGGAGAAAACAAAGTGTTCTGGCTAATGGAATTAGAGGACTGTCCCACCCAGAGCCCTTAATCAATTTGAGGGTAGAACCAAAAGAGGAAGATTATGTCTTCCTAATTGACACTGGAGTGACTAGGTCCTCTGTAGTAAAGCTTCCCAATGGTGCTGAATTGGGAGGAGAGAGCCTGATGATTTCCAGGATGAAGGGAGAAAATTTCTCTGCTCCCCTGCCCAAAGTCTTAGAAATCAAATATGGAAACACTCATGTATTAGGAAGATTGTGTATAATACTAGAGGTGGGAACAAATTTACTGGATTGAGACCTGATGACCTTACTGGATTGAGACCTGATGACCAAATTAAACCTGCAGTTAACACCTCATGGTCCTGTTATTGCCTACAAATGGATGTTGATATTAAAAGAAGAGTAGACACAAATTGATGAGGAAGTCTGGACTCAACCCCATCACACGTACAAATGATACCTATAAAAATTAAACTTCGAAACCCTGGGGCTGCAGTTAGGGTAAGGCAATACCCCATCCCTCCAGAGGGCAGAAAGGGATTGCAGCCAGTCTCATTCAGGGACTAATTCAGGACAAATTATTGGAGCCCTGCTTCTCTCCTTACAATACTCCCATTTTGCTAGTAAAAAAAAAAAAAGAAAAAAAAAGGAGGGGCGGCTAGGTGGTGCAGTGGATAGAGCACCTGCCCTGGAGTCAGGAGTACCTGAGTTCAAATCCAACCTCAGACACTTAATAATTACCTGTGTGACCTTGGGCAAGCCACTTAACCCCATTGCCTTGCAAAAACCTTAAAAAAAAGGATACTACCTACTGATTGTGCAGGATTTGAGAGAAATTATCAAGATCGTGTCGCCAGCTCATCCTGTAGTGTCAGATCCATATACACTGTTAGGAAAAATTCCCAGTGACAGTAAGTGATTCAGTACAATTGATCTCAAGGATGCCTGTTGGGCTTCTCCCTTGGATAGGGAGAGTAGAGATTTGTTTGCATTTGAGTGAGAAGACCCTGCTAGTGGGAGAAAACAGCAGCTCAGATGGTATGTACTTTCCCAGGGATATACAGTCTCTCCGAATCTCTTTGGGCAAGTTTTGGTGGGCATCCTCCCCAAATTTTGTAGTTCTCCGGGGACCCCAATTTTACAATATGTGGATGACTTGCTAGTTGCAGGAGCAAAAAAGGGAAGAAGTCAATAAAGCTTCAATTCTGCTCCTTAACTGTCTGAAAGAAAAGGGTTATGGGTATCCAGAAATAAATTGCAATTGGTGGAAAAGGAGGTGAAATTCCTGGGACATGTGACCCATCAGTGAAGGGAGTAAGAAACTGGGCCCTGAATGAATCTCAGGCATTTTACAAACCAGTCTTCCTAGAACTAAGCGAGAGCTAAGGAACTTTCTAGGACTAGGAGAGTATTGTCATAGCTGCATTGATTGCAGTGCTAACCAAACCTCTACATCAACACTTACTGGAAGATTAACCAGTATAGTGTGGCGAGGGGGGAGGAGAGCAATTTCCAGAAGTTAAGGCAAGTCTTAATGTCCCCCCCCCCCCCATTAGAGCTTACCCTGCCCACACTTCATAAGCCTTCCATTTGTTTGTTAATACAGAAGTAGGCATAGCTTTGGGGGTCCTTGCCCAAATAAGAGGGGAGAGAGATGACCTGTGACCTTCCTCTCTAAGGTACTAGACCCAGTGGTCGGAAAATGACCTACCTGCATTCAAGCACCAACAGCTATAGCAATACTAGTGGAAGACAGTAGAAAGCCGACCTTTGGAGGAGTTCTGTGGTAAATGTGTCCCACCAATTAAGAACTATCCTAGGGGTGGCTAGGTGGCACAGTGGATAAAGCACTGGCCCTGGAGGCAGGAATACCTGGGTTCAAATCCGGTCTCAGACACTTAATAATGACCTAGCTGTGTGGCCTTGGGCAGGCCACTTAACCCCATTTGCCTTGTAAAAACCTAAAAAGAAAAAGCACTATCCTTAAATAGAAAGCTGGGCAATGGCTAACTGATTCCAGAATTTTTAAATATGAAGCTATTTTACAAAATAAGGATGATTTAATGCTACTCCAGGATAATAATCAAAACCCACATCATTCTTATCTAGCCTTCCATCATTGCAAGAAGAGTAAGGGACCATTGTTGTTTAGAATTAATTGACTTTCAGACAAAAGTGAGAAAGGACCTGCAGGAATCACTAATTCCAGAGTCAGTCAATCTGTTTAGTGGTGGCTCTTCCAGCATAGTTGGAGGCTGAAAGGATCACTGGATACGCTATCATAGATGGGGACTAGCTAGCCTTGGTGGAGGCTGGGGGCTTGCCAAAATCAAGCTCTAAAATTATTGAAAAGAAAAGAAGCAAGCATATATAGATTCAAAAATGCTTGAGGTGTGGTTCATGTCTTTGGCAAAATTGGGGTGAACAGGGAACGATAAATAGCAGAGGTAAGGAACTAGCCCATGCCACTCTGATATCTCAGATTTTGAAGAATCTCCCATTTCCAGAAAAATATTGCAATAATACATGTTAAGAGCCATCAAGCAAGGCACTCTGGCTGCCCTGGACTAAGTGTCTTCCCCTAGCCCTTTTGAGAATCAGAACCAATCCTAGGAGGGATATAGGACTGTCTCCTTATGAGCTCCTATATAGACACCCTTTTTGGGGGAATAAGGCTGAGATTACCTCAGGATGGGACACCTGAGACCAATTTTTGGAGGGAATTTGTGCAGTCTCTGGCAAAGACTTTGTTTTCACTTCAGAGAAAAGGACTCATAGCTCAGACCCCACCATTGGGATTTCTGGTGGACAAGTTTCAGCCAGGAAACTAGGTACTGATAAAGAGTTGGAAAGAAGAAAAACCCACCCCAAGCTGGGAAGGCCCACTCCAGATTATACTCACCTTTGACACGAGATTGGACCCATCACACCTGGGTGAAAGGACCTGTCTCACCCCCCCAGCTGATTAAACAGTAATCCCTGCCAGCCCTGAACGACTGAAGCTAAAATTAAGAAAGGAATGTATTCAGAGTGGATGCATGACCCCTAATGTACCCATGATATTGAAAATTGCAATTTGTACCTGCTTTTTACTAATCATCCTGATCCCGATTCTGGTAGCAAGGGTCCTTACTTGTGCTTACTCATTTTGCTTACTTGATACCAGGGTGTAACTCCAGTGGAAACCATAGGGCCTGCCTTGGGGCAATGATGGGGGGGGGTCCTTATCATAGGCTTAAATCGGTCTAGGCCCCTGCCACTCAAACCTCTGAGTGAGGGGGAAAGTTTACTGAACTGATGGAGACCATTGCAGGCAGCTTTAATGTGACTAACCATTGAATCTGTGGAGGACCCTAATGTTTGACCCAATGACCTTGAGTCCCCATTCCCCTTAGCCCTGCATGGATCCTGAGCAATCAATCAGAAATCTGTGACAGGACAGGATTCTGGGAATCATGGGAAGAGCATGAGTGATCTCTAACAAAGAGTAGGTTCTGTCTACAGCAGCAAGGGGAAATACCAATGGGAGAAAGTGATTGCTAATGGACATACTCTTTATGAGTTAGTCCAATTATAACAAATTGCACCAGATATGTAGGGAGGTGGAACAGGACCCACATTAAATGTAACAATGGGACCTGGCTAAAATGCCATAATGATGACATTACAGGGACTAGTGACATCACTGCACCTTTAGGCTATCGCATCATAGTTGCAGAGGGGATGTCATCATAGGCACTTGTATGAAGGAGAACTCCATTGGGTTATTGACAAATCCTTGGCATAATTGGGCATGGCATAATCAGATGTGATCTGGATATTTTAATACCTTTTGGAGCAGATCAAATAGGAGTGAATCACATATTAAAAAGTGTATTTGGGGAAAAGAAGAGCAATTGTAGAGCTGCAAATATTTCCAGAACATATTGGCTGTACACCTAGGGGGACGCCTAGGGGACAGGGACATGCGGTATTACCCAGCGGTACCAAGCAGAACTCTCATATCAGCCGGGAGAGAGCCTGCCTGAAAAGACCCATTGCTGAGTTTGTTTACTTGCTTGTCACCTGGGCTAGGAGCTGCTATATAGAATTAGTGAGACAGCACGCAGCTTTTCTTCTTCTTGGCTGTGAAGGAAATCAACTGGGAATAGGATTGTTTGAGGAATTGGGAGAATGAAATGGGGAAAAGAGAAGCATGGACACGACCCTTGGTTACCAGGAGACGCCGATGACTGGAGTGATTCTTGCCCCCGGAAAGAATCTCCCAGACTTCTGGCCCTGCAACTTGGGCTCAGGATGGTAGTTGTAGAACTCCCAGCTATGAGCTGAATAGATTGATTAGACTACAGACGGAGGCAGGAATCATCACTCATCAGACAGCCCAGTTTTAAATTTGTTAGCTGATCAGGCTAAACCCAGGAAGCAGTTATCCAACACAGAGCAGTACTAGATGACTTATAAGCCTAAGGGGGTGGAATCTGGTGGTCGTGGTTTGAAGGGCGTTGGTGGAAACAAGCCTTGCTGATTGCCGTCAGTGGGTGATTTGGCTCCCAATCTGTCTGTCCTGCCATGATGCAGCTAATCACCTGAATAGTCCAAGGCATCAGATCCAAGATGATTAGCACTGAAGGGAAGGCAGAGGACTCTGTCTGCCTAATGATAGTGAAAGGACAGGCCGGGTCTCAGAAGAACAAGAAGGGAGAGTGGAACCTGAGGGAGATGATGACTGTGAGAGCCTTGTTGAAGAGATGTTATCCAGGATGGTATGAGAGGCCTTCAAGTGGTAAGAAATAAGAGGGGGGATTGAGTGAGATAACTTATCAAGTCCTGATGAAGTCCTCTCAGGATTGAGGAAATGTTTGTATTAGAAGGAACCTAACATTTGAAGGGCCAGCAAAGTCTGTATTTAAATCTAAAACAGGACTGTTCTGCTGACCATAAGGATACCGTTTCTCAAGTAAAGAGGTCACAATGGTCACAAAGACCTATAAACAAAGGGAGTCTGGTGACAAGTCACCCCACCATCTGACAAAATACATGTTGTGGGACCACCATATTCTTTCTTCATATCTGCTGCTGGGTAGATTTCCACGAATAGATTGTACCCCCAAAGCCTGGCCAATGGGCTGAGGGGAAGGGGGTTAGGGCAGGGGAAAATACAGTTAGGATCCATATAAATAAATCTTGCTATGCTTGAAGGCACAGTTCTCTGGTTTTCTCCATCTTGGTGAATCTCTGAGTGCACTCTTTCTTGAGAAAGCAAATAAAGGGGGAACTTTTTTTTTTGTTTGGACCCAGTCTCTAAGAAATCATTTGAGGATTATTTTCATCCCACACATGAATGATCCTGTGGAGACTAGATATGATCTGATATCGATACTATCTGATTGACCATAAGCAGATCACTTAACCTCTTAGGAACTCAGTTTCCTCATCTGTAAAATGACCTCTGAGGTCTCTTAAAACTAAAATCTCATGAGTCAGCCACCATGGATTAAATATTAATTAAGAAGTTGGTATGTTCCCAGGCTTGAATGTCCACCCCATTCTTTTTTTTTCCACTCCCTGAAGGGGTGGCATGGAATAAGAAAGCTACCTGGTGGCTCAGAATACAAGGTAGAAGAAAAGTTGTAAATCTGTATACTGGACTTGAAAATCCCAGAAAAAAAGGGGTTTTCCCAGAGAAATCCCTCATAGCTGGAGATAAAGAAAACACTTACAGAAAAGAGCTGATCTAGCAAGTGGTTGAGTCAGGGCGTTCCCAAGGCTGCTGCCCAAGTTAGCTCTGGGAAGCTCTTCCAATCTTCTCCACTGATTGTCTGCAGAAAAAAGTCGAGAATGGCCATTTTATTCAGGCCTGACTTATTATTGCCCTTCTTTGAGGATATTAAAGGCTAAACATAGCTAAAGAAGTTCATTTCTTTGCTGCTTTCCATTTGCCTTGATCCTCAATGAACATTTGCCTAAAAGTTTGGGGGGGGTAGAAATGAGAAGTGGGAGGAGCCCTGGTGAGATCTCTGGATCTCCACAAAGCAGTGCCCAGTGACCTCCTGGTGACTAACCAAGCGATCCCAATTATAGCATTGTCTCCCGCTTCTGTGCTATTCAAGCAGCCTTGCTAATGAGCTACTAGGTGCCAACCAAAGGCCTTAGTCAGGGGCTGATGCCGAAGAACTGGATTCAAGTCATATTTCTGATTCATCTTTGCTTCCAGACGCTGGACAAGTTTCTTCACTGCTCATTGCCCTGAGCCTTTGTACTGTAAGTTGCCAAGCAGGTGCTGACATGTCATGGTAGAGAGGAAATTCCTCATCTGGAGCTCCCTAGAGCTGTTAAATGGTGGGGTTTATTATTCAGTTGTTTTAGGGTTTTCTTGGCAGAGATATTGGAGTGGTTTCCTCCATTTCCTTCTTCAACTCGTTATCCAGATGAGGACACTGAAGCAAATTGAGTAAAGTGACTTGCCCAAGGTCACACTGAAAGTAAGTGTCTGAGGCTGGATTTGAACTTAGGAGGAAGAGTCTTCCTCTTGTCAAGCCCAGTGCACTATCCCCTTTATCACTTAGCTGGCCATATGAAATTATAGATCCTCTCAAAAAAATAATGCAACAGGCACTAGGGTTTAGGGAAATTAAAATTTTCTATTGCTTAACATTAGACTGTTAAGTTATTGCAGAGGCAGTTGGTTATAGTCCTAGACCTGAAGTTAAGAAGTTCTAAGTTCAAATGGACCCTGGGTAAGTTCCAAAATCTCTCTCTGGCTTGGTTTCCTCAAATGTAAAATGCAGATCATTACACTACTCAGGGTTGTTATGAGGATCAAATGATATAATATTTGTAAAATGCTTAGAAATGCTTTTCCCTTCGCCACCTATTGGTCTCTCTACCAAACAGAATGAAAGCTCTTTGAGGGCACAAACTTTTTAGTTTTGCCTTTCTTTCCCTAGCACCTATCTGGAGGGGTGCCTGGGACACCGAGATGCTTGCTGGATTGAAATGAGGTGAGGCTACTAGCAGTGTCATGATTGGACTCAGGATAGGAAAATGAAATCACTGAATGTCAGAATCAAGAGACCATGGGAAATCCATCTAATCCAAGCAATCAGAAAGCAAAGTTGAAGTAGCTGAATGATTTAGAATGACAGATCTAGAGCCAGGAGGAACTCCAAGGGGCCGTCTAGTCTGGCTGCTCATTTTACAGTTGAAGAAACTGAGACCTAGGCAGGTCTGTGATGTGTTCAAGGTTACAATGTGGGAATTGAAAACAAACAGGTCTAGTGATCTCTCCATTCTGAGGTGTGAATGAGGACATTGCAATACTTCACCAATGAAGAGTGGGTAAGAGAACATTATTAAAGGATACAGTCAGAGAAATGTGATTGAAAAAGAAGATGGGTTCATCATATGACTCAGAGAGAGGCTAAGTGGCACAGTGACCTTAATAATGACTTAGCTGTGTGGCCTTGGGCAAGTCACTTAATCCCATTGCCTTAAATAAAATTTTAAAAAGAGAGAGAGATAACCAATGGACAGTGAGTGTGTTCCCCAAGAAGAAGTAAGCCGTTAGGAGTAGCTGTTCTCAAAATGTGGTCCAAAAACCCTTCCAAGGTCAGAATGTTATCATAATACTAAGATGTTTCATTTTTTTTAATTAAAGATTTTATTTATTTTGAGTTTTACAATTTTCCCCCTAATCTTACTCCCCCCCCCCCCCCCACGGAAGGCGATTTGCCAGTCTTTACTTTGTTTCCATGTTGTACAATGATCCAAACTGAGTGTGGTGAGAGAGAAATCAGATCCTTAAGGAAGATGTTTCATTTTTAAAAGTAAATATCAAAGGATAATATCCACGGGGGGGGGGGGGACACTCTTTGGGGTCTTCCAATTTGGGGGGAGTTCAAAGATGGAAACTTTGAGAAGTTCTGGAGCTCAGCTGGACCCCCTCTGAAGGAGTGCAAGGACCAGTTCGGATCTGCAGGAGGAGAGGGAATGGCAGGTCTGGATTCTGGCCCCTGGGGAGCGTCCTGCAGGAATGAGATAGCAGAGGCTGCAAACGCCTAGGTCCTGGAGGAAAGATCCTATCTCGGTCATGTTTGGGCCACCCCCACCCGCACCCCCGGCCTAGGGTGTTGCATGCTCTCAGGGGAAAGGGACCTTCAGGGAGCGCCCGGATGACCTCTCCCCGACTCCCCCATTTTATGGGCGAGGAAACTGGGGCTGAGAAAATGGAAGTGACTGGCTCAAGGCGGCCTGGGCTCCGAATGACAGAGCCCGGACTGGGGAGAGTCCCAGGCCAGCGGGGCTTCTGTCCGGTGACTTGGGGGTGCGCCTCAGGGGAGGGCCCGGCTATCCGGGACTGACCACTCTCCTCCCGGCCCCTCCAGGAGGCCGAGCCCGGGGCTTCGGGCAGTCCGGCGGGGAGCTGACGTCACTGGCCGAGCCTGGGGCCGGGCTGGCCGGCCGGCCTTCCTCCCTTGCCCCCCTCCTCTTCCCCTCTGGCACCGGCCGGCGGAGGCACGCAGGCGCGGGCACCCTGACGCGCGCTGGCACGCGGGCGGGTGTGCGAGTGTGGGTGAGTGTGAGTGTGCCAGAGTGTGCCAGCGAGTGTGCGCAGCGCTGGGGCCGGGCGGGGCCGGGCCGGGCCGGGGGCAGCCAGCATGGAGGCCGGCGCCTACGGAGCTGGCAAGGCTGGGGGCGCCTTCGACCTCCAGACCTTCATCCGGCAGCCCCACACCGTGCTGCGCCTGCTGTCCTGGGTAAGGCCGCCCGCAGCACCCCGCCGCGCCCCCGGAGCTGAGGCCCCGTGGCCCCTGCCCCTTCCCCGGCGGGGCCACGGGGGCAGCCGGCAGTGGGGAGGGTCTGGCTCCCCTGGGGAGGGGGGACAATTGGGAGAAGACGCGGGCCCCCAGGGGCTGGGGCGATGGGGGGGTCCCCCTCCCAGGGCTAAAGGCAGCGTGGCCGGAGGCCGGGGGAGGGCAGCCGCAGCGGGCCCAGCCCGTGTGCACGAAGGTCACCTGCACCGGGGCACCGGGGCACCGGGGCACCGGGAGCGCCCGGCACGGCGGCAGACCAGCAGCCCTCCCCCTGGCCCCGCCTCGCCCCCACCCCGCAGGGTCTTCGGGGCCCTGGGGAAGGGGGTTCAATTGGCCGCGTGGCCTGCCTGTTGCCCGGACGGCTGGGAGCCCAAAGGCGTCCTGCACCTACGCGGGCGCGTCCCTGCTAAGGGAGGGAGGGAGGAAAGAGAGCCGGGGGCGCTCCGGGGGCGCCCCGGGCAGAAGGGAGCAGAGGCCTCCTGCGGGCCTGGCTGGGGAGCGGGGATGCGGGGCTGGGGCGGGGGGCCAAGGGGCCGGGGCGGCGGGGGCCGGGGCCGGGGTGGCGGGGGCCAAGGGGCCGGGGCCAAGGGGGCCGGGGCCAAGGGGGCCAAGGGGCCGGGGCCAAGGGGGCCGGGGCGGCGGGGGCCAAGGGGCCGGGGCGGCGGGGGCCAAGGGGCCGGGGCCAAGGGGGCCGGGGCCAAGGGGGCCGGGGCCAAGGGGGCCAAGGGGCCGGGGCCAAGGGGGCCGGGGCCAAGGGGGCCAAGGGACCGGGGCCAAGGGGGCAGGGGCGGCGGGGGCCAAGGGGGCCGGGGCGGCGGGGGCCAAGGGGCCGGGGCCAAGGGGGCCGGGGCGGCGGGGGCCGGCGGGCCTGGCCGCAGTGCTGAAGTGAGCTGCTGCCCTACGGGCTGGGGGGGGGCGCAGCCTGGCTCCCATCTGGAGCAGGTCGGGAAGGGGAGGCTGCTCCGGGGACCCCGCCCACTCCCTTTCCACCCCCGGGACCCCAACCAGTGGCCGAAGAGACGCCCCACTCACGGCCCAAGCAGGGTTTCAGTGGGCAGCAGCCCCACTCATTTGGGGCAGGCCCGGAGACAGAGTGGCAGCAAAGGAGAAAGGGACCTTACTGTCCCTTTGTGGGGTTGGGAGTTTCTTGTGTCTCAACCGGCGTGAGCGAGGGAAAGGCTTCTGGAGAGAGCAGCTTCCCCCTTCCCTCTTCCTCTTGTCTTTGTGGCCGGCATCAGCTTGACCTGCTGGCCAGAAGTGGGGGAGCAGAGAGCCGGGGGGAGGAGGCTTCCCTGCCCCTTCCCTCAGCAGAGCTGGGGGGGCCGCTGAGCCGCCTCCTCGAGACAGAGGTCAGAGCCAGGTGAGTCAGCAAAGGGCAGCTACTCCATCTCCCCCTCCCCCCTTGAAGATGCAAAAATACATTCCTGCTGGGGCCCAAAGGCCCCCTTGAAAGGTTTGCTGGAGAGAGGAGATTGAAAACTTCTGTTAGATGAGCCTGGGGGAGCTTCTGGGAATGTAACTGCGATTTCTTTTCCATAAGCACCACATCCCCGTCCCCAGCCAATGGCTCTTGTCCCGTTGGTAGGTATTTGAGAGGATGGCATTAGTTTCTGGCTCCTTTTTTGCAGTTGTTCAGTTGTGTCTGACTCTTGTGGATCCCATTTGGGGCTTTCTTGGCAAAGGTTCAGGAGTGGTTTGTCATTGCCTTCTCCAGGTCTTTTTATAGCTAAGGAAACTGAGACAAACAGGGTGTTAGGTGATTTGCCCAGGGTCCCACAGCTCGCAAGTGTCTGAGATGGCATTTGAACTCTGGACCCCCAATTCTCCGCCTCCATTGTGCCACCCAGCTGCCCCAGTTCAGTGCAATTGGACAAACGAATATTTTTAAGCGCCAACCGGGTGAGAAGTCCTGAGCGAGAGGCCTGAGGGTGATCAAAAGAAGTTAGTTCCTGTCCTTATTAAAATCTAGAAAAGGATGTTAGTCCTGACCACAAAAACCAAGAGAGAGCACACACAACAGGGCAAACGAGGTTTGATCTCAGAATGGAGATGAAGTGAATATCATGAGAAAACCCAAGGCACCAATTTAAAAAGAAAATGAAAATACAAATTGAAAAGCATGGATATGTTTTGGCTGTGGCAGAAGGGAGCAGAACCCTGGCTTTGCATTCCCCCTCTAATATTCCCTGAGTGACCTTGGGCAAGTCAGTTCTTGCATCTGGGCATTAGCATTGGGCTTCGGTGTCCTTTCTAAGACATTGGGGTCCCAGCAGGAAGGGGACCAGCCTTGGTCCTGTCACTGTAGCAAGCTAGCTGCCCCTGGAGGTTGGCATCTTATCCACCCATCTAACGGTCCCCCAATTTATTATTACTTATTATGAAGCAATTACTTTCTGCTAAGAGTGAAAACAAAAATGAAAATCTATTCACTTACTGAGCACCTACGCTACAGACCCTATTTCTAGGCACTGTGGGGATACAAAGAAGTGTGAGTATCCCATTGGCACTTGTCCTCAATGAGCTTGCAGTCTAGTAGAGGGGCTGATATTAATGCTGGCTTTTTCTAGGAGAACTTTATTTCAATCAGACAGTCAAGAAACACTTCTTAGGAGGCTACTGTATACAGTGCTAAACACTAATTCACAAGGCATTCTCCAGAGAACTATGGAGTGAGAGAGACAGTACCCCCCTTCTTACCCCTATTTTTTATGAGGAGATAAATGAGTCGGACAGGGGCAGGCTATGGAACCTGCCTGGGGTCACACAGCTAAGAAGTGTAAGCATCCTAGTCTCATACACCTACAGCCTAAGGATCAACCAGACCAATGTCCCTATTTTACAGATGAGGAAATTGAGGAGGTTTTATCATTATTATTAGTTTTAAAATTTTATTTATTTTAGACAATGGGTTAAGTGACTTGCCCAAGGTCACACAACTAGATAATTCTATTAAGTGCCTGAGACTGTATTTGAACTCAGGTCCTCCTGACTCCAGATCTATCCACTATGCCACCTAGCCACCTTCTGAGGAGGTTTTAAGCGACTAGCCAGGAACACACAGGGCTCATCATTCTACCTATCCAAAATCTGTAAGATGACATTAGGAGAAGTGAAAAGAGTCCTGAGGAGAAAGGGCTCTCTGCTGATCTGGGGCTCCTCAGGGAAGGCTTCAGAGATGGCACATGCTTCTAGACTCAAAGGCTAGGAGGAGGAACATCATGACAAAAGTCACCCACCCTTCTCAGCATGGCTCCGCCTGGTCATTGGCTTACTACAATGTGGCCCAAAGAGGGAGTTCTAGGAGATCCAAGGAACCCATCTCCAATCTGGAAGGGCCCCATGACCACCTGGACCAGTCCTTCATCTTGCAGTGGAAGAGCCTGGTGTGTCCAGGCTTGCCCAGGTAGTGAGCGGTAGGTCTTCTCTTCAAACCTGGACCCCCCCTTCCAAAGCTAGCACTCAAGGCAGTTGCCCTGGGCAAAGATGGTGGGATTCTACTTGGCTCAGAGCCGCCAACTTCCCATGCAGCATCGACTTCATAAATAATGAAAGCAGCAGACAGACAAGGTTGCTCCTGCTTCAGTGTTTCCATTTTGGCTGCCAGATGCTACTTCCAGGGATGGCGGCCTCTTCAGGTTGGGAGAACGAGGAGGCTTGGGGGCTTCCTTTTGTTTTAGGGAGTCATTTCAGCCCCTAAAGCCCGGCAAGTCTAATGCCAGATATTCAGATCAACAAGCTTCCCTGATAGAGAGTTGTTTCTCTGCTGTCATAGTTGGAGTCAACTTTCTCCACTAGGAATTCCCCAACCTCAGGGGGTTCATCGAGAAAATAGGATTCAGTCATTCATTCAACACCTAAAGCCAGTTTTTGCAGAAGACTTGAAAGGTGGGTCTGACCCTGCTCCAGAACTTTGGTAGCTCCCTATTGCCTCTAGGATAAAACCCAGATGCCTCTTTGTTATTTAAAGCCCTTCACAATAGCTGGCTGCCATTATCTTTCCAGATTGGTTTCACATTACTCCCCCCCTTTGCTCTACATTCTCGCCAAACTGGCCTCTTTGCTTTCTCTCCCTCCTCTGGGCCTTTGCAATGTCAGCCCTTCTTGCCTAGAATAATCTCCCAACCTTCCAGGCTCAGCCCCAGCACAGCCCTGCCACAGGCCCCTTGCCCAGCCGGTCCCTCCCCGATGGAGTGCCGGAAGTTCCTTTAGAGAGCAAGGTGAGGGGAGAATGGGGAAGGGAGCCGTGGAGACTGTGGGATGGTAAGACAGCGTCTTCTGTGAAGTGGGGGGCTTGGAGGAGCCACTCTGTAAGGTTCCTAAATCTCTGAAGGGCAGCCGGGCGGAAGCGGGATTAGCCTCATTCTGTTTGACCCCATTGGGCAGGAGTTAGGAGCGGCGGGGGAGGGGCAGATTTCAAACCCTCCTGAAAGGTCCAAGCGAGCTGGCTGGGGAGATGGGGCTCTCTCTGCCCAAAACCCAGACCACTTCTCTGGAATGTGTCTGAGGGGCTCCTTGGCCCCACAGCTCTGAGGTCTGGGGACTCCTGATGGCTCTGCTGACTTTCCTGTGGCCACCAACCTCCCTGGTCTGGGCCTCAGTTTCCTCCTCTGAAAAAGGAATTGGTGAATTCAATGACCTCTGGGTTCTCTTTTTGCTTTATATAGCTTTCACATGGTCTCAAAATGATCAAATTACAGAATTTCCCAGCTGGAAAAAACCTTGGGACACCAATTCACTAGCAAACATTTTATTAATCCAAAGCAAAACAGGCCCTGGCTTCCTGGAGATTACTTTCTAGCTGAGGGGACAGCCTCTCCTACAAATTTATCTAAAATCCAGTGGGCAGCTAGGTGACACAGTGGATAGAGCACTGGCCTTAGATTCAGGATGGAGTTCGAATTTGGCCTCAGACACTTGCCACTTACTTATTGTGTGCCTAGGGTAAGTCACTTAACTCTGATTGCCTGGCATCCAGGGCCATCTCCAGTCTTCCTGACACACATCTGACCACTAGACCCAGATGACTCTGGAGGAGAAAGTGAGGCTGGTGATTTAGCACAGCTCCCTGCTTACGCAAATCCAATTTAGGTGCTTGTCACGGCATCATCTCCCTGATGTGGTCTTCTTTGAAAAAGGACAAACATAGGGGCAGCTAGGTGGCACAATGGATAGAGCACCAGCCCTGGAGTCAGGAGGACCTGAGTTCAAATCCAACCTCAGACACATAATAACTGCCTAGCTGTGTGACCTTGGGTAAGTCACTTAACCCTATTGCCTTAAATTTAAAAAAAAAGAAAAGGAAAAAGGACAAATATTATCATTATCTAAAATCCAGATATACAAACTAAGTTCTAAGTAACTATAAGGTGGCTTGGGGGGGTCTAGTCAAACATTTGCCTGTGCAGAAATCTCCCTCAGCATATATATGTGGACATTAAGGTTCTACTCTGAGACTCATGGCAGGACATTCTTTCTCTCCTCTGGCCTCAATTCTCACCCTCCCCAAGTCCGAGTCCAATCTGCAATCTTCCTGCTCAGCTGTGTCATGGTCTGGCCTCCACAGCACCCCTTTACTCTTCCTGGGTCAGATAGGGGCCTCCCAACAATGTCTTTGGGTCCCAATCACCCAGCAGCCTGCCTCCTTCCTTTCCTCTCAGGAGAAGGCAGAAAAACTGTTTTCATGATGTTCCTCAGATCATAGTATTGAGAACTGAAATGAACTTGCAGAACAGGTAATTCCCAGACCAATCCCCTCATTTTACAGCAAAACTAACTGAGACCTGGCAAGGAGGAATTTCCCCAAAGTCACCACAGGAACGGCTTTGCCAGTTTGAGGATAAAGCAGGAGGACTTCCCCCCTTCCCTGGTTACCAGTCAGTGTGATTATCTGGGGCATTGTGGTGTCCTGGCAAATACCCTGAGCCTTGAAGTTATAAGATCATAGACTTATGACCCTCTAGCTCAGTATTCTTATTTTATAGATGATTTCTGACACTTCCTAGCTAGCCAGCTCATGTAACCCTTCTCAGCCTCAGTTTCCTTATCTGAGAAATGGGAGTGATAGCACCTACTTTCTTGGGTTATAAGAATCCAATAAGACAATATTTATAAGTATTTTGCAATCTAGAGGGCCACAGAAATGCTACCTATTGCTATCACAAAGGAGGAAGGAGAGATTAAATCATACAAGTAATAAATGGAAAAACTGGAATTTGAACCCAGATCCTTGGTATCAAAATCAATCTATCTTCTAATAGCACTTCCTTGGGTCTGATTCTTGCTTCTGGGACTTAGTTACTTGGGAGATCTTGGGGAAAATGTCTCTTCACTCTGAGCCTTATTTTTTTCATCTGTAAATTTGGGATGATTTCTTGCCCGTAGGATCACTGTGATGGTTAAATTAGAAAATGTGTATAAAAATACTTTATAAGTCTCAGATGCTAAGAGGATGGATTCCTCTCCTTGTGGGACTTATTGAGATGCCCAATAGTTGAAGAAGCCTCACCCATGGGACTAACTGACCAAGAGCCTGTCCAGTGTGCTCCTGGAGGGGCCAGGAGATCAGATCCTTGTGTTAATGATAGATGAGATGAGTCTCTCCTCCCAGACCTGGGATCTAAAAGACAGAAGGAGGAGGCTTAAGGAAACAGACTTGCCCTACTGAGGTTTTTTCACTCCTCTAGGATGCAGGAAGTAGCAAAGAATCCATCTCTAGGGGTTTAGCATGTGGTCCTCATGAGGCCCCATGGGTCACTGAGTCGGTTGAAGTTTTGTCTCCCATGATCCTCAGGAGACCAAAGCCCTAGTGGGGTGTAGGGGAGGAGAAGTCTATCTCTAGACCCAGATGAGGAAGAATCATGGGATTTCAGAGCTTCCAGAGGCCTTTCATGCAATTTAGTCGAAACTTCTTATTTTATGGATAAGAAAGGAGTCCCAGAATGCCCCAGAATTCAGGGGACTTTAGAAATCAGGGTTCTCTTTTTGAATCGGGGGGTCCCCAGAGCCTGTGTATAGAATCTGTGTACAGATTTCTGAGAGTCTATTCCCTTCCAAGAGAAATTGAGCATTCTTTTCAATTATTGAAAAATGTGGTACTGAGCAGGGGTCCATCAGGTTTCCCAGACTCCCTGTGAGAGGGTCCAACATTGGCTTGGATCTCATTCTATTTTTCTGTCCCCCCCTTCACCATCCCAGCCCCTCACACTTGCTTTTGAGCACAAAGCACAGAGTTAGGTCCAGTGGGGGAAGAGTTACAATATAATGATTTCAAGTTTTCTGTAACCTTCTAAAGTTCTATAAACCTCCTTATCCTCAGCAGTCTTATAAAGTGGGCAGAGCAGGTGTTATTGTTCCCATTTTCAAATAATTTGAGGCATGGAGCAGTTAAGCAGTTTGCCCAGGGTCATCACTAAAGTGTCAGAGTTGGAACTTGGCCTCCTGTTTCTATTGCCAAGATCGAGACCACGAATCCCGAAGGAAAGCTGCCGCAAGCACTTGGTGATCATAGTCACACATTTTAGGTAGACTTTAGAAGTCACAGACTCACACACATGCCGCCCTGCTTTACCCATGAGGAAACTGAGGCCCAGAAAGCTAAGTCACGTGTCCAAGGTTACACAGGGAACGATAGCAATGTCAGATTTGAATTCAGGCTTCATAACTCTACATCCAGTCTTAGCTCCCTACAGTACTATTCAGGGTCTAATGAGCTTGAAGGAGATTTGTGAAAACAAAAGAGGATTTTGTATTTGACAACTGGAGGTGATAGGAAGACCTATACGGTAATGTGACCTCAGACTTAAAGCTAGAAGGGACCTTATTCAGTTGATTCAGGAGGATTTGAGACTCCAGGGCTGGACACTGCCCACTGCACTATCTACTGCCCAAGTAGGCTTGTGTGTTTTACTGAGATAAATTCTGTATATTGTTGGCAGGACGGCGTGGGGGAATGGGGTGGTTGGGGTGGAGGGAGGAGGAAGCGTGCTTCAAATGGAGGCTAAGAGGCCACTTGCTCTATGGAGAGATTCTTGCTTTGGAGCTGAGGGATTGGGTTAGGAAATGGGATTTAAGACTTGGAATGTCAGAGCTTAGAACAGGGAAGAACCAGAGCAATGTCAGAACTGGGTCGGACCTCGGGGAGGAGGAAAGGGAGGCCTACTGAGGTGAGGGGACTTGGGAAGCTTTGCCCCTGAAGTCATCCTGCCTCCAATCCCAGGGTCCTCTGTGCTTCCTGTCTATCTTTGAGATCTCTGCCAGCTCTGGATTCGGACAGTCCTCAGATCTCAGTGTTTTTCTGAGCTCCAGGTGCCAGACAGTTAATTTTAAAAAACAATGTCATAGACCCCATTTTACTTTCTTAGAAGAGGAAAGAGAAGTTACCACCACCAAAGTGATCCGTGAATTGTTGAGTGTGAAAGGGGAAAAGGAGAACTTTGGCTTCTCACAATTATTCAAGGGGTCCAGTGTTGGGCACTGACAGGCACCTTGGCTGCTCAGGGGCTCTAGGAAACTTTTCAGATCCTAAACTGGAAGGAAGGAGCCTGCCTATGCTGGCAGATGGAGTTCTTGAAATCCCAGGGCCTTCGGTGGGGGCATCAGCACATTTTCATGGCTCCCATCCCAGTCTGCCCCTCTTGGGTGCCCTTCCTGAGCCTCCTGTCCATCCTCTGTCCCTTTGGGGATGTGCCAGCCTGCCAGTGCCCGCCTTCCATCTGTAAGCCATGTGTCTCTGTGATTTCCTCCAGAGCCATGGGCTACTCAGTCTGTCATCTCTCATCTACCTCATCTACCTCATTCCCTTCATTTCCTGCCCACCCCCTTTCCCAATCCCATCTGGCCAGAATGGATCGAATGGAGTCAGTGTGTGTTCTGAGAGCCCCCACCCTGAGCTCAGCCCTAGTCATGGAAGGAGTCGGAGGCTTTTGTTGTCGGAGGGTCTATAATCCATCTGGGGAGATGGAATATAAATAGTGTTAAATGACAATGTGAGATCAGCCTCATATAATAAGAAGACCCACCAGAGCCAGCAGACCTTGCTTCTCCTGCCTGCTCATCCATAAATGCTCTGTCTGACCCTGAATATACCATTTTTCCTCTAAACCAAACCATCTTTACCAGTATAAAGAGCAGATTGCATGTGATGGCTCCAGTCAGCTTTGACAGCTGATGCTAATAGCTCAGAAATGAATTACTAAGATGTGTGGCTATAGATTCATCTATCTGTATTCATCCGTATTTCTATGAACAAATCTGTACATGTGTGTTTTTTCCATATTAATATAAGTTCCTTGAGAATAGGGCAAGTCCACTTGTGTCTGGCACACAGTAGGCACTTAACTCAAGCAACAAGCATTTATGAAGAACCTGCTTATGCCAAACTCTGCCAAATGCTAGAGTTACATGGGAAAAAGTTGGTTTTGCTTTCGATAGGGGGAGACAAGATGTCATTAGCTCTTTCTAAACACAAGGCCACTATCTAGGAGAGGCCTTAAAGGCTATCAAGAAAGGCCCCTTGTAGAAGAAGCGATTTCAAAGAGGTTGGGTAAGCCAGGAGGTAGAGCTGAGGAAGGAGGGCATTCCAGGTATGGGAGTCCAGGGATGTTGGGTCTTATTCAGAGAAGAATCAGGAGCCCAATCTGACTGGGTCAAGTAGTCCCTGTTGGGGAATAAAGCATAAGAACAAACATGGGAGCAACATCGGAGGAGAGAAGAGAGTGTATCAGAGAGATGTTACAAAGGCAGAATGAAAAGGCTTGGCCACAAATTGGATCTGTGGCATGAGAGAGAATAAGGAGTCAAGAATAATTGTGAGTCTGGATAATGGAGAGGATGATGGTGCCCTTGATAATAATGGGTATATTAAGAAGAAAATAGGGCTTAGGGAGGGAAGATAATGCTTGCTGATTGATTGACCAATAATACAGACAAAGGTTGAAGGTGGGCAGATGAGCAGAGCCATCTGGGTGCAGCGGAGAGCCCTAAATGGTTCCCCCAGTATCCTGGGTGGAAAGCCTGGATTCCATATCTGAGGCCCTTTAGAGGATCTGACATTCTCAACTTCCAAACTGAGACAGATAGTGTAGAGATGGGTCCCAGAAGAGAGGACAACGCTTCAGGGCTTCCAAATATCTAGGTTGGCATTGTTGTGGATCTTTCTCTGCCTTCAATCCAGGTTCTGACTTTTCCAGGCTTCAGAGGACACTCAAGGTTTCCCATGGACAAATCAAATGAGGAAAAGCCTCTTGGAACTAAACTGAGCTAGGTCTCCTAACTCCCTGTATGTTCAGGTTTTTTGCTGGGAGAAATAAGTAAGATGGCACCCATAGCCTCTGGAAACTTACAGTGTGCTGGCAAAAATAAAGATAGGAAAATATTAATAATTCAATGTACAAATACCACGTCTTCCAGAAACCTTCCCCGTAATAACAACTGTACACTTGCTCGGGGGCTTTATGTAGCTAAGCATCACTTAGCAGAGTCTGGACACAGTAGGCTCTTTTCTTTTTTTTTTATTTAAGGCAATGGGGTTAAGTGACTTGACCAAGGTCACACAGCTAGGTGATTATTAAGTGTCTGAGGTCGGATTTGAACCCAGGTCCTCCTGACTCCAGGGCCGGTGCGCTATCCACTGTGCCACCTAGTTGCCCCCCACACAGTAGGTTCTTAACAAATGTTTATTGATTGATTGACTGTTGTCAGAGTTACAAAACAGCTTCTTTACAATGAATGCTCTTGCATACAGCTGGTGCTTAATTCATGTTTTCTGAAGTGAAATAAACCCTTCTCTGAGCTAAAGTCTATTATTGCCATTTTACTGATGAGGAAATTGAGACCGAGAAGGAAGAGCTCTCATAGCTCAAAGTCTCCAGAGTTGGACAATTCCTCTAACTTGACAATTCTTTTCCCACTCTTTATAGGTGCTTCCCTCATCTGACCTCAAAGCACTTTTCCCTCCCTTTGCTTTCACCCTTATCATTTTATTGTGGCTGCTTCTCTGTGTATTGGTTTTATCGTAGTTCCAAGAGGGTAGGGACCATGTCTTATTTATCTCCCCAGTGCCAGTCACAATAGGCATAAATGTTGGGTAAATGAATGAACCAAATGAATGAATGGGGGTACAAGCAAAGGAGAGCTCAGAAGCGGGTGAAATCAAGTCTGACTGGGGATGAGGAGTGAAGGGTACTAGGAAGCATGGTCAGGAAAGGCTTTACAAACGAGCTGTCATTTGACCAGAATCTTGAAGAGATGGGCAAGATGTTGACAATGGAGAGAGGCAGGCTTCCAGGATATCAAGGGTGGCTTTTGTAAGCCTTGGAAACCTGAGTAGAAATCTTACTTCTGCTCCTTCCTCATTGTGTGACTGGGTCTCCCTTTGTTCATCTGTAAAATAAGGCTAATGAACTGGACAGCTGCTAATTTTCAGGGTAGTTGTGAGATAATCAAGTGAAATAATGCCTGTAAAATTCTTTACAAATCTTAACTAAACCAAAGTTTAAAGAGTAAGGAGGCCTGGAGTGCCAGTAGGGAGAGGAAGGTTGATAGAGAGGGGAAGAAAACGCTGTTGACATCTTCCCCCTGGGCAGCTATCCTCCTGTAGAGACCCTGGGGACCTGGCAGGGCCATCTGAAAAGATTAATCTCAGGGTGTGATGGAGATGAAGGGAATTAGGTGGGTGATAGGTGGGTGCTGGAAAGATTCCCGGTGAGAAAAGTGTCATATTCACAACTTTCAGGAGTATTTAAGCTGCTTGGGGAGTTACCAAATCATAAATACAGCCATGAGGGTATGATGAGGGAGGCTTCTAATTAGACCAAGAGGAACTTGGTGATGCAAGAATAGGATGCTCAGCTACCAGGGGAGAGCCTCCCCAGAGGACTGTCTTTCCAGCAGAGAGGAGCTGATTGGGACCAAGAGCCTCCTAATAAGGAGCAGTGTAATGGAAGGAGTACCAGGTTAGAAATGAAGGCCTGGGTTCAAATCTCAGCCATATTACTTACTACCTATAACCTGCAAAAGTCACTTAGCCTTCTCTTGGGGAGAATGAAGGTCTTTTGAGATCTCAGATCTTTTCTAACTATGATATTCTATGAGTGGTCCCAAACTGCCTGCTTTCAGCCTCAGTCTTATAGGAAAACATGACTGTTCTGATGTTCAAGAGTTATGGAACACTGATGGAAAGGGAAAATGGGTTGATTGGTCATCTTGGAACTAGCTGAGGAGAAACCATTACCTCTGGCATGGGAGATAATGAATGGTGGAGCCTCAGAGAGGCTCTCAGGAAAGTACAGGAATCTGGGTGACATTAGAGAGGGTAGAACACTAAAATATCTTCCCAGGCAGCCTTTCCCAGGGGTTTAAATAGAGATCGGGAGGAGAGAAGTCAGGGATGGAGAAAATTGGGAAGTTGTCACAGTGAAATGGAGCTAGAGACCCAGTGAAGATTGGTCAGAGGAGCTGGAGAGATGTATTTGCAAGGTTTGCATATGGAAGGATAGGACCAATGGGGGGAAAATTACAGGAAGAACTAGGTGAAAATTGGTGCTATCCAAAAGTGACCTGGATTGCCTTAGGAGGTAGTGAGCTCCTCATCATTTGAGGTCTTCAAGCAACATGGGTTGACCTTAGTTGAGGGAATGTAAGTTGGACTTACTGATCCACCTGGGTCCCTGTCAGCTCTGAGATTGTGTTTCTTTGGGGAAAAGGACATTTTAGGCAAGGATTAAAAGATCATCCAACCTATATAGACCTCGTTCTGCCCTGGGATGACATCTCTCCAATCAGTTCCTTTTTTTACTCCCAGTGTGACTTTGGCTAAGTCCCATTCCACACCTATGAAACGAGGGGCTTCTGGCAGTTGGTGCCTGTGGAGGATGTCCTGATCCTTGCTCCTTCTCATTCCCTGTCTGAAGACCCTTCACCACCTCATTGGGCTCAGTCTTGAGGTGACCATTCATGCCTACCCATGTCCAAGAGTGAGAGGAATGTCTTTAAGTAGTAATGATAAGGGTATGAGGCAACATTGTCAGAGAAGAAAACACTGGCTGTACTAGGAGATTGAGCTGAAAATCCTCTCTTTGCCACTTTGTGATCTTGTATAAGTCATTTCCTTTTTCTAAAGAGCTTCAGTTTCTTCATGGTTAAAATAGACTATAGATCTAGGGCTAGAAGTAGCTTCAAAGGCTGTCTAGTTCAACCCCTTTATTTTACAGAAAAGGAAACTGAGACCTAGGGAGAGAAAAGGATTTATCCAAGGTCACTTTGGGGATGAGCTTCAGAGGTAGGATTTGAACCCAGATCCTCCAACTTCTCACCTACTCTCCTGCCTCCTCCAGGGGTGGGGATAATACCTATAGCATTTTTGCCTCACATGATGACACACATTAATTACCATGGTTGATTGGCCTCACAGCCCTGCATATAACAGAAACATGGTGATCTGCCCTATCTTACAAATGAAGAAATTGAGGCTCAGACTTCATATTTAGTATTTTTTCCCCATACTTCAATTAATCAATCAGCAATTATAAAGCACCCACTGTGTGCTGGGGATTAGAGAGAAAAAGCACATAAGGAGCCTTTATTCTAATTGTCTTTTCAGAAGTTACAAAATCCAGTCATCTCTCTCCATGATATCAGGTATTTCCTGCCATAGACCTGAGTATTTTCTAGCTAAGGAATTTATTTTTATGACCGCTTCTTAGTTCTGGATAGAAAACTGGCTGCTGAGCCCAGAAGACTGGGTTCAGGTTGTCCCCCAGGCCCATTCTGACTATCAATCTGGGCAAGTCAATGCCCCCCAAGTATCTGTAAGGCTATTAGTCGTGGGTGAAGTGCCAGCCTCCATTGGGCCCTAGACTAGTGAAGTCCCAAGTTCAGTCCCTACTTTAACTTTCAGAATGGCTCCCTTTCTCCTCCCTAGGTCCTGACCTCTCCCCTGCTCCTTATCTAGAAGCCAGACCAGTCTTGGTGTCTATTGGTTTTTCAGAACAGAGTATTGGCAAGATCGCCTTTGATCCACTTCCCTGGTTTGTAACTTAGAGTCTCAGTGAGTAAGCTCCTTGTCTCCTGCATCTCTGACCTAAAGAAACCCCTTTGGCCTTTTCTATAATCCACTGACTGTGTGATGATGCACAAATCATATCATCTCTCTGGTATTTCCTCTTGTGTCAGATTTCATTAGATTGGTACTGCCCCCCCCAGGTGGTGGTGAGGTTCCAAGGAACCTCCAAGGAACCAGAGTTGTAATGGATAAAGATGTTGATTCCAATGGAGTCTCTCCATTGCGGGCTTGGGCTGGGATCCCAGGGGTCTTTCACTTCCCCAGAACTGAGCAAGTATTCTCAGACCAGACAGGGGAAGTTCTGGTGCTCAGGTTTCCTCCTCCCCCCAGAAGAAGAGTATAGGGAAAGAATGAGGAAATAAGGAAAGCATCGTGGGGAAACTGGCATCTTTCTGGACTCAGCCTCTGCCCTACCCTGGCTGACCTAGGTGAAGAAAGGAGAGTGGCCCTGGTCTCAGCCAGTTGGAGTTGAACGATTCCTCTTCTCCTCAGGTGACAAGGTGCCCCAAATCGGATGTTCATCACCAAGTGATAAAGTCAAGATCTGGGTGATCCCTTGTTTAGGATAATCTAGTGTGGTTCCCTCTGAGAATGGATCAGACTGGATAGTCCCTGAGTCATTTATTTCAGCAATCATATTCTGAAGTCCAGAAGGAACCTTAGAGATGGATGGTAATGAGAGGAAGATGGTCAGAATGGGAAAGGGAGATAGATGCAGGGATGACTGGAAGGTCCTGGGTGCATATAACCTGTCTTGGGGAGCTGAGATCACTGTCTTCCAGGATATAAAGAACTATCATGTGGATGGGGATCTGACTTGGTGTGCTTGGCCAAAGTAGACCAAGCCAGCAAGGGTATGGGTAGAATGGCAGAGGGGGGGGTGCACAATATGGGCTATCTAGGCATGGAAGGGGGTTGCCACAGGAGGCAGAAGTTTCTCTTATCAGAGGGCAGCAGGCAGGCAGGCAGGCTGGTAATAAGTTAAGATTGGGTGAATACTAGTCAGGGAGAGACTCGAGCAGTTTTTCCAACTTGGAGGCTCTTGGATTTTGCTATAACAGTTCAATTCCATTTCCCTTCCTCACTTGAAGATGGGGCTACTAATCCTTGCATTGCCTATCCTGACCAGACTATTTAAGAAAAATATGCGTGTAGGGGCAGCTAGGTAGTGCAGTGGATAGAGCATTGGCCCTGGAGTCAGGACTTGAGTTCAGATCCAGCCTCAGACACTTAATAATGACCTAGCTGTGTGGCCTTGGCCAAGTCACTTAACCCCATTGCAGTTAGGTTTTTAAAATTATAATGGAGGATATAGGATTAACTAGATGGGTGGAACTGGTGAGAGGGGAATAGATATATGAAGGAAGATGGCAGCTGGAACGGAACACATGGCCACGAGCCAGGATGCATTTCCTGCTGTTCTTCTCTGCCTGCCTAAATCTCCCCAGGTTTATCTGGGTCACTCATTCGACATATCAGTCCCTTATAGTAATGCTGCATCTGCCTAGTCTCCTTGGAAACAGCCATTCCCACCTTACGCAAGTGATTTGTTAAGATAACAGAAATTAATCTCTTGTAGTATCCAAATACATTTGCATTTTTCTTTGTTTTTTGCTATTTTGGAGGGCAAGGTGGATGGGGTTAAGTGACTGGCTCAGGGTCATACAGCTAATGTCAGGTGTCTAAGGTTGGATTTGAACTTGAGTCCTCCTGACTCCATGGCTGATACTCTATTCACTGTACCATCTTGCTGCCCTGGAATCTTTTTAAAATAGGCAAGTTTTTCCTGAAATCTGTCCTCCGATCTAATAAACGGAACCCTCCTAGCTCTGATGCTATATATACCGACACTGCCCCCCAACTCTAAAATTTTCTGGTCTCCCCAGCCTTTCTGACATGTGTGTCCTTGCCCTGCCTCTTATCCCCTAATCTGATAGAGGAGGGAGAGATAGAGACAGACATACAGAGAGGTGACAGAAATGAGAGAGAAACGAGAAAGAATAAACAGACCTCTCCTCCCCTCCTTTACATCTAACCTCCTGACATCAGCCCCACCATTTCCTCCTTTTACCTAATCTTTGATGAAGAGAACTCCTGCTCCTCACCAAACTGACCTCTCTTTGTGCATCCTTGATTCCATCTCTTCTTTTCTTTTTGATTAATTTATTTTTCAACTATATATATATATATGTCCAGTTTTCAACATTCATTTTTGTAAGTTTTCTCTCTCCCGCCCTTCCCTTTCCCCGCCCTAAGATAGCAAGCAATCTGATATAGGTTTTACATGCCCATTCATGTTGTACAGATTTCCATGTTAGCTTTCCTTTTTTCCTTCAGCAAATTGTATGTCCTCTAATCTAATCTTCAGTCTCTCCATCTACCGACTCTTTCCCATCTGCTTACAAAGACATGCATGCCTTCTCCAACTTCAAAAGCTCTCTGTTAGATCCCATCGTGCCCACTAACTACCATTCTTTATCAGCTGATGCCACTACTTCCTCCTCTCTTCTCCTCTTAATTGCCTGCAGAACTTCTGACCTCATCACTCAACTGGCATTCCTCTCCAGTCACCAGCGATTTCCTGACCACCCCATCTACCAGCTCCTCGTTGCCTCCTTTGATGCATTGGACACTGTTAACCACAACTTTGTTTGGATACTCCCTTTGCACTGGCTGTCCCCCTATTCTTGGAAGTCACTCTTTCCTTAATTCTAGCTTGGGAAGCTCCTTTCTTTAACTCAGGAACCATCTAAGCCATGAAGCCTTTCCTGAGCCACCCCACCCTACTAGTGGGCACCCTACTATTACCCTCCCTACACACACACGAACACACACACACACACGCACACACGAATACACATACGCACAAAGAGATGTTGTTGTTGAGTCATTTTTCATTCCTGCCCAATTCATCATGACCACGTTTGGGGCTTTTTTTGGCAAAGATACTGGAGTGGTTTAGCAGGTTGTTTTCTAGCCCATTTTATACACACATGCACACAGACACACACACACACACAGACACTGACTGGCTCCTTATTGCCTAGGATCAAATATAAGTTTGTCGTCTGGCATGTAAAAACTTCAGAACGTGGGTCTTCCTACCTTTCCCATATTCATCCACTTGCCTCCCCTCTAGACTCCATTTTATCTGGCCAGCATTGTCCTCCCTCACTCCCCAGTGCTACATCTCAAGTTCCATGCTTCTGACCCAGGGTCAGGAATGTTCTCCTTCCCCTCATCTCCTCCTCTTGGAATGCACAGATTCCTTCTGACTCCCTGACCACCCTCTCCACATTAAGGTTTTTCTGTTGCCCCTAGCTGCTGGAGCATCCCTTCCCCAAGCTGTTCAATTTATTCTGTGTCCATTCCACCATGCTTAGATGTGTCTGTGCAGGCTCTTCCAATATAATATATAAGCCATGGGAAAGAACAGGTTGTTTCTGACTCTGATTTTATAACCCTAGTGTAACCTGGAGACTGATACATATGGTATATGCTCAAGAAATGCATGTTGACGGATTGATTTAAAACTCCTTATAAAACATCAGAAACCCCAACTGAATAGTCAGCCTCACAGGACAAGATAAGAAAAGCATTCTATAGGCTATAAAATCTTACTGTAAGCTATTTTTACTCTTATTATTAACTCTGTGACTAGTTCTTAAGAGTCATACAACATTCATGGTTGCTAACTTCATGGAGCCCCAAGTTTAGGATAATAGTATGACCCCTATATAAAAAACAGGAAGGTAAGATCATAGGCTGGGTCCAAAGATGCTTTTTGATGAAGGAAATACCATTCCATTAGATTGTAAGCTCCCTGAGGGCAAAACTATTTTTGCCTCTTTGCTGCACCACTTTGAAAATTCTATCCAATATATTTGCCTAGTTTTCTCAAACCAATGTAAGAAGGTGAGGGCAGCTTCTGGGTTCCAAGGTGCCAGCACTCGGTTCTCAGTTTCCCTCTCTCTGTCCTGGTCAGGTGTTCGCCATTGTTGTCTTTGGCTCTATCGTGAATGAGGGCTATCTGAACGACTCCGGGGAGAGTGAGAAGTTCTGCATCTACAACCGGAACCGCAACGCCTGCAACTATGGAGTCACTGTGGGTGTCCTGGCCTTCCTCACCTGTGTCCTCTATCTGGCCTTGGATGTCCACTTCCCTCAGATCAGCAGCGTCAAAGACCGGAAGAAGGCTGTGATCTCTGACATTGGTGTCTCAGGTGAGTTTCAGGAGGGTTGAGGGGAAAGTGGGGGGAGGCTGGACCCTTCTCAGCTTCTTTCCTTCCATGGAGGAGATGCTCATTGGGCTCTTCCAGGGAACAATCTGTGTAGATGGCCTCTCTCTCTCTGGAGGCTAGGCAGGGAAAGAGCCTTAGTCTGGGAGGGTGGAATCTAGAACCAGTCTAGCCCTGGTTCTTCCTCTGAAACAAGCAAGTTGCTTCTCATCCACTCACCGCACTTTCCTTCTCAGTCAGATGGGGGTGATAATTGTTGGGGCTGTCAGGAAGACAGGTATAATGCCATGAACATTTATTAGTCATGTACTAAAGAAAATAGGATGGATAATGGAAGCTTTTGGTTTAGTTGGAAGGAAGTCTGACACCCAAATAACTAATCCATTATATTTCATGACCAGTTCATAAGGAAGAGAACAAATAAATGACAGAGGAGATTTAAGAATATTGCTATTGAGGGTGGAGGGAGTAGCATTTGAACAAGGTCTTTGAACAATGAAATGGACTGTTGGGTGGCATGGGAAGATTGCTATCCTAGGACCCAAGGGGATTCAGGTATGAGATTTAACTCTGGAATTCTTACATCATTCATTGTTTGGGATCTAAAATTGAAAGGAACTTCAGAAATTATTATACCCTCATCTTACAGGTAAGGAAACTGAGATCAAGCAATTTGCCTATGGTCATCCAGTCAGATTGGGAATCTAGGCCATAAAGTCATTGAATCTCAGAATTGAAAGGGGCCATCTGATCCAAACTCTACCTAAACCAGAACTTGCACTGTGACTTTCCCTGGCAAGTGACCAGTTCGCCTTTCAGTCATAGGCCAAATTGCAAATTTCTTGAGTGCCTGCTATTTGCCAGACACTGGGTCAGCTACTTGCGACCCATAGGTAAAAGCCAATCAATGTCTACCTTCAAGTTAGGCATTGTCTAACTTATATTCTTGACTTGAAGACCTACAGTGAGGGAGATCCCATTCTCTCCAGAGGCAGAACATTTTTGGAATGAATTCTACTTGGTAGAATTGCTTCTTTGCAATTTCAGCATATTGCTCTTAGTTCAGCTATACAGAGCCTCATCCCTTTTCCATGTAACAGCTTTCCAACCAAGATGCTGCCCCCTCAGTTTCCTCTTCTTCAGGTTCACATCTCTAGTCCCTTTACCCATGAACCCAAGGCTCTGACCATTCTAGGCATTCTTCTCTGGATGATCTCTAGCATAATGGTAGGCTTTTTTTTTTGTTTGTTTTTGTTTTGCAAGGCAATGAGGTTAAATGATTTTAGCCACACAGCTAAGTAAATATTAAGTATCTGAGGGTAGATTTAAACTCAGGAAATCCTGACTCCAGGCTGGTACTCTAGCTGCTCCCTGGTGGGCTCTTTAGTCAGGAATGCTGGGATGAAACACTTACTCCCTAAGGATTCTCATCATTTTAACAACAGCAACCATGCTTCCTTGTTGGTGATTATTAGTTCCAGATTAGCCGCTTCCTCTACCTTTTGAAAAATAAAATTCTTAATAAAGCCTCTATTTTTGGTGGAGAGGGTTCTAGCAGATATCCAGATAAATGACGCTACCCACAAATACTCTATCACAACCTGTGCCAGACTTCTGAGAGATTTTCCAAGATCTTCATCTATTTCTTCTTTCTGTCCAGAAGGTCTGTAGTATATACTGATGAAATGATTGATTCTGTTGCTACTGACCTTTCAGCCAAATACTTCCCCCCCATGCTTCTTCCCTTTAGGTCAATATCCTTATAGTGAATATATATTTATATGTATAAATTTACATATATGTGTTTATATGGGTGTTGCTCAGTCATGTCTAACACTTTGCGATGCCATTTGGGTTTTTTTTGACAAAGATACTAGAATGGTCTTCCATTTCCTTCTCCAGATCATTTTACAGATGAGAAAACTGAGGCAAAAAGGGTTGTAACTTGGCCAGGATCACCTAGCTACAAAGTGTCTGAGGCCAGATATAAACTCAGGTCTTCCTGACTTCATACTTTGTATTCTATATGCTGTTCCGAATACATACATATATTTATTGAATATCTTTACATTTTTGAAATGCATACAATGCTATTTAGTTCTCCTCAATCTTTTCTATATCTTAAGCCCCCTGCTCTTAATGACTCACCATATTGATGTTGGACTTAGCACTGATACTTGCTTGGCTTCATCCCTATTGCAGAAATCCTAAGCTCAAATGGTTTGCTATTGCTCACCAGCAGGAATTATAGGTAGCCACCACCAAGTCCAGTCCGAAAATGGATTCTTCCCCATTCTTTGTAGGTGCATCCTAGCCCTTTTCTGCAGGAAGCTGTCATTACTATGTTTTAAGCCAAGGTTTTGACATCTAATTCCTGTTCTCAAATACTCTTTTTTTAAAAAAAGAATACTTTTTTTTTTTTAGTTTTTGCAAGGCAAATGGGGCTAAGTGGATTGCCCAAGGCCACACAGCTAGGTAATTATGAAGTGTCTGAGGCCAGATTTGAACTCAGGTACTCCTGACTCCCGGGCTGGTGCTCTATCCATTGCACCACCTAGCCGCCCCCTAAAAAGAATATTTTTATATCACTTTCATTTCTATATATATATTGTTCTCCCTTCTCCCAATGAAACCATTTCTAAAATTAAAAATTTTTTAAAAAGAAAGGAAAACTGTTTAGTAAAATTAGCCAACATATGAATTAAATATGCCATTGTGTGCTGTGCTCCATGTCCATAACCTCTCATCTCTGCAATTTAGGCAGTGAGGGGGTGAAGACAGAGGGTTGATGCATTCTCATATTTTTCTTTCAGGGTCAATTAGTTATCATTACCATTTAATTTTGATCTTTGTTGCTGTTGTTCTTTCCATCGCACCAACATTATTATGGTCATTGTATATTTGGTTTTCCTAGCTCTGTTTATTTCATTTTGCATCAGTTCATTTAAGTCATCCAATGCTTCTTTGAACTCATCATTTTCATCATTCTTACAATATGGGAATATTTCCTGATATTCATAGACCACAACTTGCTAGATCTACTTTGCTTCCAGTTCTTGGTCACTACCAAAAATGCTACTCTACCTATTTTGTTATACTTTGAGCTTTTCTTTCTATTATTTTTTAACCTTCTTGGCCATGTACCAAATATCTGCACCAAAGGGCATAAACTTTTTGGTAATTTTCTTAACATCATTCCAGATCATGTTTTAAAACCTGCAGCTCTACTAATAGCATAATAGTGTTCCCGTCTTCCCACAGCCCCTCCAATATTTAGTGCTGCCATCTTTGCCAATTTTCTGGGTGTGAGGTGAAGTCTCAGAGTGACTTTGATTGGTCTTTTACTATTATAAGTGATTTGATACAGCAGGATTATTCATAGTTTGTAATTCTTCTTGTGCCTGTTCATTATCTTTGACAATTTATCTCGAGGTCAATGGCTCTTGGATACCATATTCTTAACTAGCTATTAACTTGCTTTTCGTATTAAACAGTAATAAAAAATAACACCCCAAACCGCCAATGTCTCTAAAATCTTCAATTTCATGACCCTTTGCTGAAGAATAACTTGTAGTCAGCTGGGAAGCATCTAAGCCCCCACCTCTGTGTCCCCCTAGAACTGTAACTGTCCTTCATTCCTGGTTCCCTGACTCTAAAATCCAGTGTTCTTTCTCAGATGCCTCTTCCAGTAGGAGACTGACCATGGACAAATTCCTTCATCTCTTTGAACCTCAGTTTCCCCATCTGGAAGATGAAAATAATAACAATTGTGCTAACCAACATGCAGGACTGTTGAGAGCAAATTGTTTTGTAAACTTCAGGACAGGGCAGGCAGTGTGACTGGGGACTAAAGAACAGGATTCAAGATATACTGACCTTGAGAGTGAGTCTTCAAAACAGAGTGATCTGTACAACAATGGAATGGGTTGACTGCTTAGGTAGCAATTTATCTGCCTTTTGAAGTATTTGAGCAAAGGTTGAATTCCTGTCTGTCAATGAATCTGTGACTGTGGTTCAAATATTAAATTAGAGGCTAGGCTAGTTACATGCTTTGGGGGACCATTTCAGCTCTGAGAGTCTAGGGCAAGCAGTATGTTAGAGTGATATGGAGACTTCACCTATATTTTTGTGGGCATCTGGATGAGAAAAGGTCAGAGGAATAGCTTTCTCAATATGAGACAACCCAAGAACAGATGGTGAACTCTTCAAGGACTTCTCCCCTCGCTTTCCCTTTGGGCCCTAGTTATAGCTTGAGCACAGGGTTAAGCGGGGGAGAATGGAGGTGTTGAGATTTTAACTGGGGAAAGATTTTAACTGAGGTAAGAAAAATGCAAGTAATTGACTCTGCCTCTCTGTCTCTCTCTCCATCTCTTTCTCATCTGTCTCCCCACCATGAACTTCTGTATACATCCATACCTCTGTCTCTTGTCCTGTGCTTTAATAACTTCCCTCATTGCTTCTCTTCTTTTATCTTGGGTCTCTCTTTCTCCTTTTGCATGACTTCATTTCTCTCTTCCGTATCTGCTTTTCTGTCTGTGTTGCATATGTATATATGGGTGTACATGATGTGTGTGTACTTCATTCTCCCCCCTCTGCTACCTCCTCTTCCCTTCTCACCCATCCTCACTGTCTCTCTTGGGTTCCTGCAGCCTTCTGGGCATTTCTTTGGTTCGTTGGTTTCTGTTTCTTGGCTAACCAGTGGCAGGTCTCCAAACCTGAGGACAATCCTCTGAATGAGGGGACAGATGCCGCTCGAGCTGCCATCACCTTCTCCTTCTTCTCCATCTTTACCTGGGTAAGTTGATACCCTTTGCTTCTGACCCAGTTACCAGAATTCATATTCTCCTTCTGCCAGGTTGGTTTCAATTGGAGCCAACTATTTGCAGGCAAAGCATACTGGGCTCCATTGTACTTGAACCACTGACTGCCAAGAGGTCTGGTGAGTAGAGGAAAGAAAGGGACCCAGGATTTGGACCAAGGCCTATCCTTGGTTCTTGATTTGGCTGCCTGCCCACACTGCTGACCCTGAGAGAGAAAGATCACTACTTCTTGTTCAAAGCCTCATTTTTCTCCTCTGTAAAATGGAGAGAGACTAATCCATTCCATTCATGAATGAATGAATGAATGTCTGTGAAACTCGAGTTCGCAATTGTTGAACCAAGGTTCCATACATACAATCCTACACATGAGTTAGTAGATGATGTTATGAACTACTGTGACTGAAATAATATATCAGCCAAGGACCAATCTGCTCTTAGCCATTAAATAGGCTGATCTTTGGTTGGCAGATCATCTATCATTAGCCCTGCCCACAAAGTCATTACAGCTTTCCATCACTGGACACAGTTTGGTCTCTGAAGGCAAAACCTTTGAGAGTCAAAGGTCCCCTCTGCTCAGCTCTGCAAGATAAATAAATACATACATAAATGAATGAATAATTTGTGTTCCACAGGGCTTTACTAAGTGCTCTCTTGTCTATGAGGGAGGCAATGAAAAGATTACTCTCCCCATGTTATAAATGATGGAAACAAAGATGAAAGCATTTGTCCAAGATCACCCAATGAGCTAGCCAGTAGCAGAGCTGAGAATCACCCCCTCCTGGTTTTGATGCCAAGTTCAGTGAATGTTCCCTACCATGTCACACCTGTTACCATCCAGCCACCAGCATTTGACCAGCACGTGTCTTTGCATTAACGGTAGGGGTTTAGGCTTTGAAGGAGCTGAGCATATGAAAGTCTCATAGATGGCCTAAAATTGTGGTCAGCCTTCTAAAGCCAGTTGTCCAGATCACCAGTCCCTTTATTGTCCTTACTGAAAAGGGCCACAATTAAGACTCTAGGAACGTCTTTCTCTGCCTGGACGGGGTGATGGCAATAGATAAGTTGGTCAGTATTTCCATAAGGCACGGAGGCAGAAAGGCAGACACATTCACACCCATAGAGACAGACAGGTTAGGCACAAAGAGAAAGATGGGAGAGAAAGAGAAAAAAAGGAGGCTGGGGGAGGAGAGAAAGAGGGAGAGGATGAAAACAAGAGTGAGGGAGGGAGAGGTATAGATAGGAGAAAAATGTCAGAGAGAGTTTTGGACAGGGACCAAGTGACCTGTTTCAGACGGAAAGCTTAGTGTCCTATAGAAAAGGATGGTCACTCACAGTCCAAGGTCATTAGGTCTTTCATTCTGGCCACCAGTTTGAAAAACAAGACCTTGCTTTTGGCCCCTAGATTTTCAAGATCCAAGCACCATTACTTCATTTTCCAAGTACACCAGGCACTGTCCTTGGTGCTGGAGCTACAAAGATGTAAAGCACCCCAGTCCCGGCCTTCAGGGCGTTTTTAGGCATTAGAGAAGATGAAATGGACAAATAAGTCAAAATAAAAAATGCCCCTGCCTGTGCCCCAGGCAGCCACCTGTTTGTCGGCTCCTAATCCTGACCCATACTCTTCAACTCAGTTCTCATGCATCTCCACTGAAATCAAAGGTTTCCCTTTTCCAAGAAGGTTTTGACTAGCAATGACCAAAAGTAGTTACTATATAACCTCACTGGGGATTTAGGGGTCTGAGTATCAAGAAAAGAGGTGAGGAAGGCAACTCTCTGGCTTTCTACCTTAAAAACAAAGAAACCCCTGGTCAGATTTACATTTCATGGGTTTGTATTTGAGCCTCTTCCTCCAGAAGGGTTGGTGAGGGCATCCAATCCCTGTGGTGGTAGAAAGGATATGGGAGGGGCAACTAGGTTTCACAGTGGATAGAGCACAAACCCTGGAGTGAACAGGACCTGAGTTCAAATTCGACCTCAACCACTTAATAATTATCTAGCTGTGTGACTTTGGGCAAGTCATTTAACCCCATTGCCTTACTTTAAAAAAAAAAGAAAAAAAAGGATCCATGGTTAGAAGACTTGGATTTCCCTCCTGGTTTGGATCTCTGGGGCAAGTGTCTCCCCTTCCTTAGGTCAAGGACATTCTATCCTCTTGCTAAGCATTCAGACATTGGGGAACAATGGACAGAGTCCCAGGTTTGAAGGAGCGGCGACCTGCATTTCAATCCCATGCTACCATTTTTTCAGTGAAGGACCTTGGAGAGTTCATTTGCCTTTCACTGCCTGTAACAATGGGGCCTTGAACTAGAGGCACTCTGAGGTCCCTTTCTCTTTCAGTTCTGAAGCCTTGTTCTTTCTTCACCCACTCAACCTTGCTCTCTCCTTACAGAGCATGCTTGCATTCCTGGCCTCGCGGAGACTCAAGGATATCACCTTTCAGGAGGAGTACAACACACTCTTCCCTCCACCTCTGCCATAATTCTCCTCCTGACAGCTGCCTGGCCTCTCCAGGCCCCAAAACAGACAGACACTATGGCCCTTATTCCATAGACCTCTGTGTCTCTGGCTTGGGGTTGGAGGGGAGAGAGGGTTGGCATAGGCAGGGGAAGGGCAGGGGCAGAAGTCATAACAAAGATGGATCAGAGAGAAGGTGACTTGTTCCTTTCAACCCTGAGCAAGACTTACAGGGTGCCCATACCTGCACTTTGATGGGGTCAAGGGTCTAGTACCCATGCCTATGAACTAAAGGATTCTACTTTCCTCAGCTCGCCAAGGGATAACCAAGCTCTGGATAGTGGATTCACAATGACTAAATCCCAGAAGGACCAGAGAGCCAATCTGTTCATTTTTATAGATCATCAGAAGGTCCGAGCAGGTTAAAATACATGTGATAGCTGGTCAGCACATTCCCTTCCCAATAGGAAGGTCTACTTGGGAGCCTCAATTCAGATCAGAGAACAGTTTGATGAGATCAGAGGGAGCCAGAGCAAGGCAGTTAGGTGTCATGAATGGGTGTCTCAAACCCAAGTGTGAGGCGATGTGTGCCATCTGTTCATACCTACTAGCCATCCCCTGTGTGAGTGAGGGATGGGTATGGGTGCAAAAGCCCCTCTGCCCTGCCCAGCATTGGATAAACATTTGCTATCTTCTCTTTCTCCAGCTCTTTTTTTCACCTAGACTTTGCATAGCCCCTCCCACCCTCCTGGGTACATAGCAGAATCTCCATGATTCCTCCTATATTGGTTACTTGATGGATATTACCCTGAGATTAGTGTTCTCCACCAGGACCCAAGGGAAACCCCTTTCTCCTATCACTAACACCTCTTCTAATTCTCTCTTTGGTTTAATCATCTTGGGGAACATTTTCCCTCAGTACACCAAGCCTCATTCATGGTGGGGGCTTTTCTCACTAATTGATAGCATTGATTCACCATACAAACTGCCCTGTGTGAAGGGTGGGTGCAGGGGGAGAGGCAGGATGTGATCTTTTGGGTCTTTAGGAAACTCCTCTGGGAGGGAACTAAGACACAGAAATAGAATGCCAACACATTCCATGAAAAGGGCTTCAGCCCCCACTGCCCACTGGATGAAGGAAAGGGGTTCTAAGAGAAAATGAACCAAGATCAGACCAAGGTACCTCAAAGCTTCCCCACAGGTCATCCTGTAGAAATTCCTTCTGCAACATCACAGACATGTGGTCACCCAGACCTTCCCTGAGAGTCCTGGGCAACAGGGAGCTTCTGAGGTCAGCTCCAAAGGTTAGGCAGATTCTGCACATTCTCATTCTAGTGCTTGGGTCCTTTTCCATCTCTCGTCCCCCTAGGCTTTTCTTCTCTAGGCTAAACAACCTTCGAGTGATCTGGTGCTAACTTTCTTGTTGGCCAGTGAGAGGATTCTCTTCTATATCTGTGACGTAGGCTCTGCCTTTCTGGAGCATGCTGACCATCTCTTAGGAGCATGACCACCCCATCTCCTTCACACACTCTCTCCTTTTCTCCACTCCCCAGCCATACCCACTGCCCTTTGTTCTACTCTTTTTCCATATTTTTGTGAGTTTTAAGTGTCCCTGCAAGCATCTCTCCCTCTGCCCCAGAGCCAAAAGGCAGGCTCTGGCTGAGCCTCTTAGCTGGGAGGGAGGGAAGGAGGGAGGGAGGGAGGTTATTCATGATATCTGTGCTTTCACAACCCCTGCAGTGTCTCTTTCAGTCTTTCCAGGATTGCGTTGGGCAAGGAAGAGTCCACCTCTCTTCCTTAACCATCTCTGGCATCAGGCAGCTTGGCCCATGGGAACAGAAGCCAATCTGGGTCTGACTGTCCAGTCAGTTGGATTGAGTTAGGGTTTTACTGGGTAGTCCCCAAGTTCACTTATTTTCCCAGAACTTGCCAGATGTCCCCCCATGCTAGTGGGGACAGCATCCTCAGTGCCTGGACCCCTTTGCCGTGTCGGAGCTTGATAGGCAATTTCTTTAAGCTCAGTCTAATTTCCTTCCAGTGCATGGCTCATTGGGTCAAGGTTCAATGAGATGATGCCAGAGACAAGCCTGTCCTAGGGGAGGATTCCCCTCATTCTACACACACTCAAAGTGTGTGAGGAAGAAGATCTCTTGCCCTTTCTTGAGAGCAAGGCCAGCTGTTAAACTGAGCCCGCTGCTCTCTGACAGTATGAAGGGAGCCAAGCTGCCTCTTCTCAGTCTTCTCTCAGGGTGAGAGGATCCGCCATAAGAACGGGTCACATTTGTAGAGCATGGTCAGGTTTAACAGAATAATTGCCTCACAACAATCCTGCAGCGTAAGGAACCTAAATAACAGCAGCCCCATTTTACAGAGGATGAAGCCAGTAAAGAGAGATCACAAATCTTCCTTGACCTGTTGCTTCTGGCATCTTACACCACTACCCGTGTTCAGGAAGCTAGCTAATTGCAGTGGTCAGGTTTCCTTCTCTGTCCTTTCTGCTACCTATTAGGTGCTAACTGGTTGTGTTCTGGGCACTAACCTTGCAGAGTAACGTGATGCACGTACTAACCATTAACACTGACTAACCTGGCTTTTGTCTGTGTGTCTCCCCCTCTTCCTGGTGTCCCCTCTCTCACCCTCCTGCCTTTGGCCATCCTCCCCCTCCCAAGGTGGGCCAGGCGGTGCTGGCCTTCCAGAGGTACCGGATCGGCGCTGACTCAGCCCTCTTCTCCCAGGACTACACGGACCCCAGCCAGGATTCAAGCATGCCTTATGCCCCCTATGCCAGTGAGCCGGAGGTTGGGCCTGACATTGGTGGCTCCTACCAGCAGCCTGCCAACTCCTTTGATGCCGAGACACAGGGCTACCAGACGCAGGGGTACTAAGCCAGTGATGGGTCCCTTTCCCAATCCCTTCTGGCCCCCATACCCACTCCCCCTTGACCTCTCCACCTCAGTGGCCAGAGGGAAAGAAAGACACCCCCATTGCCTTCTCCCTCCTAAGCCCCCAGCTCCAGCTGTTACACACTTATGCACACAGACTCCACACTTACTCTTTCTCCCAATCCCTGTCCTCATCTCCTCTAGCTGAATGGAGTATATTTCCATCATGCTGAGGTATGTGCATCCTGACCCTTTCGAATTTTATTAGAAATATCTCTGAATTCTACCAGGGTCCTAGGGGTGGAGAAAGCAACAGAATACACAGTGGGTGCTGATCATCCAGGAGAGAGTGGTGGTGAATTTACCCTAAGGTGGATGGTATAGTTGGGGGGAGGAGAGAGAGAGAGAGAGAGGGGTGTGGATGGGTGTGTGTGTCTGGGGATATGTGGATGTGTGTGCATGCAGGTGTGTTCCCACCAGAGGGTGGAAGTGATGGAGAGAGTTGAGAAAGTACAAGGATATTTGAATATGATGGTTAGGAGAGAAGGGTTTGCAAGTTCGTAGAGGAGCAGCATAGAGGGGTGCCACTGGCAGAAGGGTCAAGTATATTGGGGGAGGGCACTTTAACATTGAGAGCACTAGATTCCAGAGTGAGAAGATCTAGGTCTTTGCTTAAACTGACTCCCCATCCATCAAATGAAGTCTTGGCCTTGATGCCTGTCCTCTTAGGTCCCTCAAGCTCCGATGTTATATGAGATCTGCTTCTCAACCCCATCACAGCCTTTCCCCTCAGACCCTGGGCTCCTTTTTCCAGGGTCCTGGTGCTGTGGGGCCCTTTCAGTATTATTGCCATTTCTGGGGTCCCACTGGACTTGCTCAGATGGGAAGGATTCACCGGTGTTTCTGTGCCTGAGATAGAACAACATCAGGGTCCATCCCAGCCTGAGGAGTTCTCTTGGCCTCCAAGCAAAGGTACTTGTCACCCTCTCTGGCTCTAACGCAAGGGGAAGGGACATCATACTTCCTGCCAGAAAGGCCCACAGGGGAATTCCTCATCCTCCCACTGGAGATCAGCTAAGTCATTCCCATGCTGCTGAAATGCTCCTCAAAGAATCCCTCCTTTTTGTCCTTTTGGTCCTCAGCTCATCTCCCTTGCAGGTTCCGGGCTCCTCCGGCCTATGTCCAACTGGAATGACCCAGTTGTGGATTCCAGTATCCTAGGAGAACAGCAGGCACTGCCTGGACATCGCTCCCCTCTGGAAAACTACAGCAACCACCTCTATTTCATGCTTCCACCAATCCTCCCTCCTCCCCTCAAAAAAATCTAACCCAACAATTTATTTTTGCAACTCAAAGGCCCTAGGCTGGATTGGGAAGGCCAACCTTCTAAAGAGAAATACATCTCCCTGCCTCATTGAAGCCACCCCCCCCCCCCACGCACACATACAAGTTTTGTGTAAGTCAGACGGGCTTTTATATAGCCAGGCTATAAAAGACTTAGGTGCCTGAATCAATCAGTCATTCATCAAAGAATTCTAAAACAATCACATGATGGGGAGGTGGGGGCAAAGCATGGAAGGTCTGTCTTTATATAGAAAATTTTTTGTTATTGACTTGGATAGTCATTGAGGAAGACTTCCCTCCACCTACATTGGGGGAAGGAAAAAATGTAGACAAGGACTGGCTCTGCACCTTAGTCAGACAGTACTCCTGGGGTTTCTAGAGATGAAGTATTTGCCCTAGGTTACAAACAAAACTTGAATCCAGGCTTTCTAGACTAATGAGACTGGCTCTCTAGCCATTGACTACACTGCCTCTCACTGGAAAGCACCAGGCTTGTGGTTAGAGTTAAAAAAATGAGGGATGGAAGGGGAGAAAAGTCTGGAAAGGCAAGTTGAGGCTTGATAGAGTGTCTCGAATGGCAACTGCATGCCCTCCCTCACCTGCTGTCCAAGGGCGTGCAGACTTGCCTGTCTGTCCCATCACCCCAGAGTGCCTGGCATAAGCCCCCTTTTGTTAGGACTTTGCTAAAGCGTGTCCAGTGTCTGCCTCATCTTCTCCCAACATGTGGAGGTTGGAGGAGTAGTCTTAGGCCCAGAGAAGTCAGAACAATATGATTGCTGTCATAAAACAAATGACAGTGTAGCAGAAAGGGGGAGGGGAAGTCTGGGCCCACAGGGACCACAGATAGGCCCTTGTCTTAAGGAAATCACAGGATCCACTGAAGGATGAACTTCCTCTAGCAACCAGGTTACCCAGAAAGCAAGGATATAAGGGTGGGGAAGTCCTTCTAAGCAGTGTCCAGCTGTAGCTTCGCCCCACCTTCTACCCCTCCCAAGGCTGGAGAGGTCATGGAGCAGGTTGGAGAAGAGGGCAGTCAAGGGGCTCAGATGAAGGATCAGATGAAGACATTGAGGAGATGAGAAAACTTAGAACAAAAGGAAGATTTTCGTTACTATCTGAAAGTCTATAATGGGGAGAGGCCCTGAAGGGCAGTTGTGAAGAGCCTGGGATTTGGAGTCAGAAGACTCCGGGTCACATTCCACATTGATCTTGCAGATGCTCTTTTCCCCATCTCAGACTTCACTTCCTCCCCCACCTCCCACAATGACAAAGTTGGACCGGACAGTCTCCAAATCCATGAGTGATAACTGGGGGATCTTTAAGGTCTCTCTCATGTTGACATTTTCATGGGTCTATGACCTAACTAGCAGCAAGGAGTGGAAATTACAGGGAAGCCTGTTTGAGTTCCAAAGAAGGGACAGAGCTGTTTGAAAGCAGAATGGTCTGTTTCAGGAGGTAAAGAGCCCTCTATCTCTAAAAGTATTCCAATAGCAACTGGGAATAAAGGCTTTGAAAGAGGCAAGGAGTGGGCCACATGTGGCCTTTATTCCCAGTTGCTATTGGAATGCTTTTAGTGAAAGAGGGCTCTACCTACTGAAATCCTTTCCAGTTCAAGAATGTGTCCCCTCTCTGAGCTCCAGTTCCCTCATCTACAAAATGAGGGGTTTTGGTCTCTGCCCACCTTGCCTCACAGAATGCTGCAAAGCGCAACAGCTCACTGCCCAGGAGACCCTGGACAAAGGCCTCAGAGCCTGGGGACTTTATTTGCCTCATCTGTAAAACAGGAGGGTCACCTTACCTATGTATCAGAGATCAGATGACCTCTAGGCACCCCTCCTAGCTCTAAGAGGGAGGGTTCCTTTGAGCTAAAGTTTGCCCCCAATCTAGTAGGGATTTCTATTCGGAGGGGCATGGTGAAAGACTGTGATGCAATCGAGTGATCATTTTCTCTCCTTGTTAGATTCCAACTCCTCATCCCCTCACCCATCTCAAACTTCAGCCAGGATCTCCCTATTCAATCATAACCAACCCCACATGTACTGCCCCCATTTTTATATGCAGTCAGCCCTGGCTGACTGGTGGCTCTCTTTTGTCCTAACCTTGGATTTTTCCCTCACTTAAGCTCCTAGGAAGTCCCTGAGTGGCTTCAGACTTGTAGATTTTCTGGGGTGCCTCTAGCAGGCCTCAGCAGTTTGAACAGGTCTGTGAGTCCTTTATAGTAAGCATCTGTTTTCTTCAGTGTGAGCCCAAGCATTTTATCTCCTAGCCTGCTGCCCCATCTATTTCCAGATTTTCACACCTATCTCTAGATCTTTGCTGCTCCCTAGACCTCCCTCAATTCACAAGGAGCCTCCAATCCTTTCCCCTCCTTAGGGTCTCCTTAGACCTTGCCTTTCTGTCCTGGTTCTGGTCCTGGCTTAATCTGGCTCCAAGAATCCTTCATGGAAAACAGAGGCGGCCTCAAGGATCACTTTGGGGCAACACTCCCCACTTAAGAGTTCTGGGAGGACAGGCATCTGTCCCTCTGCCTCCAAATGCTGCTCCCTCTAACTGCATCCTTGGGGTGTCTAAAGTCCTATTTCTGTCTCCCCCTCCCCGCAGCATTACTGCCTGTGTATAGTATAAATATATATATTTTATATATATATATATATATATAAGATGTATAATATAAGGCTAGACAAATATATGTGTATGTGTGCGAGTGAATGTAAGAGTGGTAAAGGATGGTCAGCTCCAGGCAGACCCCAAAGTAGGGTGTTTATCCTCAGTGTATCCAGACTCCTCCCATACCCTCCAGCCCTTGACCACCCCATTTGGTTGCCTGAGAGGGACTCTTAGAACTTGTATTGGCTCCGTCCTTTATATTTGTGTTGAACCAAGTGAAGGTGGTGACTACTGGTGATGTATCAATAAAGTGGTGTTCCAAACCTAATGGCTGGCCATGAGTCACTGTGTTCTTGATTTTCTCAGGCAAGAGGGAGGGGGCTGTGGGAGGTATGGGGGGGGGCAGAAGTATTCATCACTTCTCCATCCTATTTCTCCAACCCTAGGCACATTTAGCAGTAATGAAATTTGTGTCTAGAAACCTAGATTTAGAAGGGACCAGCCAGGCTGGCTCCTCATTCTCCTCCATGCCAGAGATTCTATATCCTAGAAAGAAGAGAAGACTTGGAGTCCAAGAGATCTGCATTCAGATCCTGGCTTAGTTACTTATTACCCGTGTGACAGGAGGCAAATGACCTCTCTGGACCTCTTTGTTTATCTGAAAAAGATTAGATGAGATGATCTCAAAGCACCCTTCCATCTCTGTCTGTATACTGTCTCTATATATTCCCTATACTATGGTAATACAAGAAGTTTCATTGGCAAAAGTTATCAATGGCTCATAAATAGTCTGGAGTGATTAAAATGGCTTTTATTAAGATATCTCAATAACAGCTCCTCTCAGCAGTTCAGAGAGCTAGCACAACTATATTAAACTGGCTATGGACTATGTTATCCCCATCCAGAGGAAGAAAAACAAAACAAAACACACAACCCTTCAGAATCTAATGAACACTTTATCAAAATTATCTCTTATTTATCTCTTCCCCTTAAATCCCAATTCCTCATTGCAAAAATGACTAATCTATAACTATATTTATCAAAATATTTATGTATAATGCTAACCTGATTGTTCATCATTGAGGGGAGGGGGTGGGAGGGGAGGGTGGAAGGCAATTTTGTAACTTAAAACCATGCATATGCATATGGATGAAAATAAGAAAAAAGAAATCTTAAAAAATTTTTTGAAAAAGACATCTCAATAAAAGGACCACCTCTCTCAAGGAAAGAGGGCCCCAAATCACTCAAGACTGGGTTTTATATGCTTGTTCCTCCCTCTTCGTGCCAATCATTGGTTGGGGTCCCAATCTAATTGTTACAATCACCTCTATGCAATTTTCCCCCACCTTGTTCATTTTACTAATGGGGAAGCAAACAGAAACCTTCTTGAGCAAGTGCAAAGGACAATAACAGAGAACTTCATTCAACCTCTGTAAAGTTATTTCTTTAATCATCTTTCCTTTTGTCTAACTCTTCCCCTCCCCCACCCCCTTCCTATAAACAGGCTGGCATTCTTCGGTTTTTCATGAAGACCAGACATCCTTGCTTTGGTGATGTATTATCTTCACAGACATCTGTGAGATTCTGGCAATATCCTCTCATCCTTGTGGAAACAAAATACTTGATTCTTTCCCATAGGCATAGTACCTCATTCACTCATGTATACTATGCCTATATTCTATGGGAAGATTGATTTAGAGGAGTCTTCAAGCATATAGTAAATAATAATAGGAGATACAAACACTCAACAATAGTTTATAATATTCAAAAAGGAACAAAATAAAATGCTCTGTAGGGTCTGGGGATGTCAGGAAAGGCTTCCTGGAGAAGATAGCACTTGAATTCTTCAGTATTCTCCTATATCCATGGATATCATCTAGATGGACCTGCCTGGTACACTTTTGCAGTCAAGAAGGGTTGATGTTTGTCCTTCGTCCCGAAAAAGACCATTATATCATGGAGGTGATGCTGTGACAAGCAATTGAATTGGATTAGGGGAGGAGGAGCTATACTAAGTCACCAGTCTCACTTTCTCCTTCGGAGACATTTGGATCCAGTGGTCAGATATGAATCAGGACGACTGGCTGCAGAGGGAGGTTTTGGCCTTTTAAAAGCTAACCTTTATTTAGAATATCTCCTTGGAGGAAGGATGGGAATTGGAGGACTGGGGGCAGCTTTTGGCTCACAATATAGTGTACAGAAGAGAAGAAAAAAACTTTGTTAGAGAATTCAAAATTCAAAAAGGAGACTCTTTTTTGTAACCAGTGAAAAATAGCTTCATTGCTTTTGAAATTGTACAACTGAATTTGAATGCAGAACAGCCATTTGTTTCTCTTGTGAGAGCATGGCAATGTGTTGGCCCCAGGAGATACCAAGGGCTTGTTCTTGTCTTCTCTTGTCTTCAGTTGGCCTCAGGAGTGTGGACCAGGCTGTGGGGTCCGAGAAAGCATCCATTCCAAGAACTGGCCTTGCATTCTCAGAAACAGTCACTCAAGTCAAGAGAAAGGTGCTATCCAAAGGTCCTCTCTGTGCTGCCCCAGTTCCTGTGCCTAGAACTCAGGCAAAGTCCTGAAGATACAAATGTGAATGAGACAGTTCTTGCCCTCAAGGGGCTTACAGTCTATTAGGAGAGAGAGAGAGAGAAAGAAGAAAGGAAACAACCAAATATATTTCAGGCACATAACATCTAACAGATATATTATTTCATCTGCGTAACAACCTTGAAAGGCACCATTACCCCCTTTATGTAGTTGGAAAAACTAAGACAGACAGAGACAATAAAGTGTCTTGACCAGCTATCAGTAGGTTAGATTTGAACTCAGGTCTTCTTGACTCCAGGTCCAGATCTAATTCGACTGCACCTTCCTCAGCTGCCTAATTCCTACCCAACCTTTAAAGCCCACCTCCTCTATGAAGTATTTCTTGCTGTCCCACATATTTCTGGATAAACAAGTCTTTTCCCTTCCCTTCCAGATTAAAAAACACTTTGTTTTGGAAGTCTCTGGAACAGTTCACATACAATTTGTATAGTTGTTATCCACCTTCTAGACCCTAGGTCCTACCAGGGACGGGACCATGACTCGGCTATACATTCTCTTCTAGCACCCAGCTCAGTAGGCTTTTTTTTTTGAATGAATACTGACATGCAAAGATAAATATAGTAAGAATTACAACAATGGAGAAATCCAACCAAAATGGGAAATTAGAAAAAGATATTAGAATATAGCAAAACTGGGTGGAAGTATACACACACACACACACACACACACACACACACACACACCCCTTCACCCACCAAGGTGGGCTAGGAGATCTGAGCAAAGAGATAAAGGCCAGAAGTAAAACAGAACTTTTTGCAACTCTTGAGAGGGAAGACTGACTCTTTCAGCCAGGTGGAGGAACAGATCTCCTGACAGATGGGGAAAACCTACAGGGTACCAGGTCTGCCCCTGGGAAGGTGAATGCCCTAGCTGAAGCCTAATAGGAAAGGAGAAGGAACAGAAAACAGGGGCTGAATTGGGTGGGGAAAGGGTGAAAACTGATTTCTGGAAATACAGTAGATATCCAAACTGAGAGGAAGGGGAGGGGAGGGAAAGAGTCACCTCTACAGCAATCAGATGGAACTGTCAAAGGGAGGAGTATGGATTTTGCATATTCCCCAGAGCAGTGGGTGTAAAGGCAATGGAGTCTGAGTCCCTGAATCCAAAGAGAGGCCTTCTAGATAGAATTCTCCTTTTCAACTCTGATATTCTGTGAATTCTATGCAATAATTCCCAGCAGGGAGTCCATTCTGGGATTGGGGATAGAGAAGGGGCAACAGCATGAAGCCAGATACAAAGCCAGGAGAGTGGAGGATGAGAATGAGAGAAAAGCAAATTGTTCAGTCAAGAAAAATAGTAATAGACAGAGCTGGAAGGGTAGACTGAGATCAGATGATATAGACTTTGGATAGCAAGCTAAGGGGTTATATTTTTATCCAGTAATCAATGGGAAGCCATTGAAGATTGTGGGATAGAGGAAAGACCATAGCTATGCATTCAGGGAAATTATTTTGTTAACAGAGAAGAGACAAGTGGCAGGAAAAACAATTAGCAGGTTAATAAAATAGTCCAGAAGAGAGCTGATAAAGGGTTGCATTGAATGTCCCAAACATGAACAGCTGAAGGGGGAATTGGAGAGACAAGAATGAACAAAAGTGAAATGGCAGAAGAGGAAAAATAGAGTTTAGGTGTTGTAGTAGTAATCTGGATGAAACCCATGGTAATAGGCCTAAAAAGGTTCTGCCATAAAAGCTAGCTTTTCTCTAAAAAGACAATAAAATGGGGCAGCTAAGTGGCACAGTGGATAGAGCACTGTCCCTGGAGTCAGGTTCAAATGTGACCTCAGACACTTAATAATTACCTAGCTATGTGGCCTTGGGCAAGCCACTTAACCCCACTGCTTTGCAAAAAAAAAAAAAACCCTTAAAAAAGACAATAAAACTATCTTTACTTAGTCTAGGGGACTAAAGCTTATTCTGCTGATTTACAGCTTAAAAATCCAACCTTTGGGGTTAGTACTTCTCAGACTTGATGACTTCCCCACTGCTGCCTAAGTGAACATATCATTCCCAAGAAGAGCAGTACCCAATAGGAGCAACCCTCTACCTTTGCTGAGGATCTTTTCCATGTCATTAAATGAACTTTGCTATTAAATGTTGGAGAGTCTACGAGTGAGAGTCTATGCCAGTTCTGAGCCTGAACCACTGGCCTGAGACAGGCCTCATCCCAAACATGGGTCCAGGGTGAGGAATTTAAAATGACAAGGTTCATTCCTGGGAAAGATGGTAGTACCAGCAACAGAAACAAATGAGAGCCTCAGATTGAGATGAGATACTGAATTCAGTTTGGTACATATCTGAGGTACAGGGGAGACATCCAAGTTGAAATCTCCCCTGGAAATGTGAGTTTAGAGTTCTGAAGAGAGGCGGGGCTATAGGGGTGAGAATTTTAGAATTCATAGTATTATCAGCTTTGAAGGGACTTTAGGAATCATTGTCTCTAATCCTCTCACTCCACCCTGAAGAAGACTAATACCTACAGGAATAAAGTGATGGTCCCAGTTCATATCTAATCACCTGCATAAAGGTGATGCCTAAAACCATGGGTGAGTGAGAAAGAAGAAGGCTGAGGGTAGAGACTGGAAGATGAGGATCCCCCAGAAGCAGAGATTCAATTCAAATTCAATTAAAATTTAACATTTATCAAATCTCCTTTTATATGCCAGATACTACTGGATGCTGGGAATGCCGAGAAAAAAATGGAAGCCAACCTCATGTCTTCGAGGAGTTTCCATTCTACAGGGGATAATACAACATAAATATAAGTTCTGATGTGTTATATACCAAATAGCTTTTTGAGAGCAGGGAATGACCACTCAACAATGTTGTCTCTCAAAGGTCATTATAATAATAATGCTAATGTTTGGGACTTTGTCTTTATTTAAGAAAAGTGCCAAGACCTTCTCCCAAACATTAGCAAAGTTTAAAATTAAGTTTTAAGGGGCAAGGGGCAGCTAGGCAGCGTAGTGGATAAAGCACCAGCCCGGGAGTCAGGAGTACCTGGGTTCAAATCCAGTCTCAGACACTTAATAATTACCTAGCTGTGTGGCCTTGGGCAAGCCACTTAACCTCATTGCCTTGCAAAAACCTAAAAAAAAAATTTTTTTTTACTTAAATTTTAAAACACAGGCAGCATTCAGTGACCCATATGGTAGTCTTAAACTTTGGTTTTTTTGTTTTTGCAAGGCAATGGGGTTTAGTGATTTCCCTAAGGTCACACAGCTAGGTAATCATTAAGTTTCTGAGGTCATATTTGAACTCAGGTTCTCCTGGCTCCAGATTCTGTGCTTTTTTTGTAACAAATATTCCACAGGGGGGAAAAAAAAGACAAAAAATTCTTCACAATGAATCAAAAGTTGGTTCAAATTTGATCAAATTTTTAAATGTACATCCAAAAACAGGTTTGAGTTGGGTGTTGGGGTATATGCTGCTATATTCAAGAAAGTTCATTTCCTTCAGTGATGAAAATAAAATTTGTCAGCTTGGCTCAATTTTGGTTCTGCCATTGAAATTGTTTTCACTTTTGCTAGTTCAGATTTTAGATGAGTTTCAGAATCTCCCCCACCATACATCTCTTTTACATTTCTTTGTTAAATTTTCCTTTAAAAAGTTGTGAGGAATGGAGGGTGTTTGGTTTCCACAAGAATGTGAAGGGAGATTGTTAGTTTACATTACAAAGACTGGAATCTGCCTGTATTGGTACCTATGGACAAGTATGTAAGATTAAAAGAACTGGCCCAACCTGATCAAAACCTGAGATTAGATTAGGTCTATCCCATCTAGTTCTGAGTAAATCTAGGGTCTGTGTCCTTCTGCTCAAGGAGGTTTCTGTTCACTCCCCTGATATAAAGGGGATGAATGGAGGTAAATGTATCCATTGACCCTGGCCAATGATTGGAACAAAGCAGGAGGAACAAACCTTTCAACCTGCATATAAGGCCCAGCATTACTATGATTCGGGGCCCCTTTCCTTAAGAGGTGGTCCTTTTATTAAGATGTCTTCATAAAAGACATTTTAATCACTCTGGACTAAGTATTTATGACGATGAAGGATTGATAACAAAAGTCTTTTCATTAATGATTTTACCAATCAAGTTATTTCATTCTTGTTTGCCAAGTGTTCCTTTTCCACCTGCTATAAATGACTAACGTTGATTAAATATAAGGGATACCAAATCGTTATTTCAACATCTAATCTGTTTATTTCTAATTTATTTTAAAGGTATACTGCTCAAAACAGAATTGTTTTTCCAAATTACTAAAAAAGAAACCTAAAAAGTCTTCCCCTGTTAGATTTGCATCATGATTACTTAATACTTTGCCATTTGAAAGGTCTTTAAGCAATTGAACAAATTTATCACCATTTCATAATATTCCTTTTTACAAAAGTCACAGTTTCAATTATCTGTCAGTCACATTTCCCTCTAGTCAGAAGCAACACACTTTTGGGGAGAGACAGGGTGAAAGAGAGAGAGAGAATAGAGGAAGTTGCGGTGGGTGGGGTTAGGATTGAGGGAATAGCAATAGCAACTGTGGTAAAAACTATTGAAGCAATTTCTCTGATGGACTTATGATAAAGAATGCTGCCCATGCCAAAGACAGAGCTGATGGAGTGTGAATATAGACTGAAGCACACCTTCTTTTTCTTAGATTTCTTTCTTTGTGTGTGTGTGTGTGTGTGTGTGTGTGTGTATGAGGGGATGTTTACTTTTAAAACTTGACTATTGTAGTAATGTTAAAAAATTGAAATATAAAAATTTTTAAGAACACGCCCCAAACCCTTTCCTTCATTCTCTCTAATGTGTACTAGCGTGTCTTGTAGTGCCAAGTGACTTGTGGTGCCATTTTTTTTCCTCCTGATTATTTCCTGTTGCAAAAGAGAAATTTCTTACTTGCAAAAGAGACCATTTCAACAGTGTGACAATTTTTCTCATACAAAATTTGCCACAGAGACAAGGAGCCTCTTGCAGATCCCGAGACCCACCGGGGCCCCTATCTCAGCTGCTCCTTGAATTCAGAATCTACTGCTCGGTGTTTGAAGGTCCCTTGTAACTTCCTGCCAGAAAACACTTTCATGTGACAAGGTGACATCCAACTGCTGACAGGTGGGTGATAACTCTGGAGTTTTGCCTTGGCGGTGGCAGCACCGCAAGGCTTTGGTACTCACATCCAACTGAGGTCGATGCAGACAACCCCTTCTGCGGGGTGGGGGAGGGCAGCAAGACTGGGGGAAACTGTAAAACTCACAGTAAATAAAAAGTATTTGTTACACCCCCAGGGAAGGAGTCCGCTCGTTTCCAAAATCACTTGTCTCTCTCCTCTCTGTTCCATGTGAAGCGTGTCCTCAGCCCCCGAGGCTCGCCCTCCCTCCAGCCCGGGCCGGGGAGCCACGGCGCCTCCCTCACTTCCTCCATCACTTCCTCCGGGGCAGCCCGAGTCAGCGCGCCTGCGCGTTCGGACGGCGGCGCAACACCCGGCTGGGCGCGAGGGGGCGCCGTGCGCATGCTCCGTCGTGGGGACCCCCCCCCCCGCGAGGGCTCTTCCGGTCCCGCTCCGTGACGTACGCATGCGCACTCCCCACGCGAGAGGCCGCTCTAGCCGCAGACTGCGCTCGCCGGCGAGGCCTTGTTCCCTCCAAGATGGCGGCGCAGAGGAGGAGCCTGCTGCAGAGTGTGAGGAAGCCTCCCGCGGACCGGCGCCGTCCGGCCTCGGGGCTAGGGGCCGGGATGGTCTGGGCCGGGGGGAGGGAGAAGCCGCTTGGCTTCAGCGGAGGGGGGAAAGGAGCCCCATTAGCCCGGCCTGACGAAGCGCCCCCACTCTCTCCCCCCTCCTCCTTCCCGTTCCCGCCGCCGCGGCCCCTCCCCCTGCCGGCGGAGACCCCGCCCCTCACGTGGCGCGTGCGCGCTGGGTCCCCGCCGCCCCCCATGCCCCTCGGACGCGGTCTGGAGCGCCCCCTGGCGGGAGGCTGCGAGCCGCAACTTGAGCACGCAGGCGCACTGCCGCGCCGCGCCGGTGTCCCGGGCCGCCTGGAGGCTCGCGTCTCGGGGGTCCCCCGCCTCCCGCAAGCTGCGCATGCGCCCTGGGCTGGGCGGCCCACGTGCGCTTGGCGCGGTGCGGTGGGGCCCCGCGAGCCCACCAAGACCCTCGGGGGTACCAGTCCGGCCTCAGACAGTTCACCCAGCCGTGTGGCCTTGGCCAGGTCACTTCACCCCAAATTAGCATTAGTAGTTCCCCTTGTCTCGTTTTATTTGGCTAAATGAATAAAGCCCCCCCTTACATTGAATCTGGCCCCGTCAGTGCTGGGGGGGGCCTCCTTTTACAGAAGAAGATCCTGAGGTCCAGGGAGGAACACTGACTTGGCCACTGCCAATAGGTCCCAGCCCCAGAGCCAGAAGGGACCTCAGAAGTCACCAGGACCCCCAAGAGAGAAACGGAGGCCTGGGGGGAAGGCAGACCTGGCTCAAAATGTTTAAAATAGCATGAACGGGAGGGAGGAGCCTGGTTCTGTAGCTACCAGGGATCTCAGGCCTTATCTAGATTCCTAACTTTTTTTTCTCTTAGAACCTCTTTACACTCTTTTTTTTTTTTTAGGTTTTTGCAAGGCAAATGGGGTTAAGTGGCTTGCCCAAGGCCACACAGCTAGGTCATTATGAAGTGTCTGAGACCGGATTTGAACCCAGGTCCCCCTGACTCCAGGGCCGGTGCTCTATCCACTGCATCACCTAGCCACCCCCACCCCTACACTCTTAAAAATGATTGAGGTCCACTCCCCAAAGTTTTTGCTTATGTAGACCATATTGATATTAGAAATTTAAACATAACATTTAAAAATAGTTATTAATTCACTTAACAATCACTTCACCATCTATCGATATGAATAACATTTTTTTATGAAAAATAACTTTCCAAAACAAAAACTTTCGTGGAAAAAATGACATTGTTTTATGTTTTTGCTTATTTCTGACTTGATAGAAGACAGATTCTTCTATCTGCTTCTGCGTTATGGTAGATTGTTTTAGTTGAAATAGATAAAGAAAATCTGCCTCATGCAGAGATGTAGTTGGAAAAGGGAAGAGGTTTTGTAAAGCTGTTTTAGATGGTTATGGATATTCCTCGAGATTAAATCGAAACTCAGTGAAGGGTAGTTGCACTGTAGTTTCTGAAACCAGACGAGTGACTTGCCACTGTCTTTACACTGACATCCTTGGGATCCATCTTGTGCTTTGAATGAATCTTTTACTCATGAATGAGTTTGTAACCTCAGTATTGGTCATTTGGAAAACATGGGCTTAGCAACCCACCCATCTTCCTAATGTTGATAAGTTTTATTTGTAGAGTATCCCACAGTCAGATTTCTCCAGTTCACCCCCATCTCATCCAAAGCCTTTAGGGACTGGAAAGCCATCAAAACAAATGCATGGTGACAGATTGACATTTTCCAAAATGCTCCTTTTGCTTGAAAATTCAAATTTTATCATTGGCAATAAATGCCACCATTCGTTCTCCTTGAAGTAACAGGTTTTGTTTCATTCATTTTTGAGAAAATGTCTGCCAAATGTGCAAATCTGAATAACCTTAGTTTGTGGGTCTTGGAAGTAAAAATGGTGATCCAGGAAAAAGGGATCTCTGCTCAACTAATCACCCTGGGATGTGCCCCTTATCATATTCAGTATAAAAAGCGTGCACGCAAAGGTCAAGATTTGATAAGATTGATCACTTTTATTGCTTCCTCAAGGCTGTTCCCAAGTGAAACTGACTTTGTCTTCTACTGTGAATGCCAGGCAGGAAAGAACATGGTGGCCCTGTGCCCAGTTTGGTGCCACAGCCTCCGTTTGTGCTCCAGGACCTGCTCTCAGTGCTGATGTTAGCACAGTTGTACCCAAGAAACCATGAGATTCACTAAAGTTCTTCAGCATTTTGAATATTTCAGCCCCACTGTCTTTGTGACCATGTATTCTCAGAAAAGATCATTTATGATCAAGTGGCCCTGATGAGTACATGAGCTTATTCCCATTTGCAGCACAGTCTTTCATTCTCAAATCATATTGCCTCTGGAAGACTCCACCCTACACTTGTGAGAGAAGAATGACAAAAAGCACATGATGTCTTAGTATTATGAGATAATTTAGCCTTGCGGACCCTCTGAAGCATCTTGTGGATCCTCTAGGTCCTCAGGCCACACTATGAAAAATGTGGATCCAGACTAACCTCTTGTTCTGCAGACAAGGAAACAGACCCAAAGACTTGCACAGAGTCACAGAGTTGGAAGAGGTAGGATTTGAACACAGACCTCTGACTCCAGGGGACACACTTTCTCTGTCTATGTCCTGAGCCATTGGGAATGGATGAGAAAAAGCAGAAACTGGATCAATTCAGGTGAAGTGACATTGTGATATAAATGGCCTTGGCCAAAACACTTCCTCTCCCTGGACTTTCTTGTTCCATCTGTAAAATGAGATCAGAGAGCTAGATGATCTCAATCTGTGATCCTTTAGAGTAGGACCTTGTGAATGGAGCTGTGTGTGTCCTTCTTTGGAGGAAACTTGCAGTGCTTGGGTGGGCAGGGTAATAGGTATGCTGATGTGGGAGCATTCCCTGGCAGAATCTGGGCTATTCTCTTGCCTCTTGATGATGCTTTAGTATTTTAGAAATCTTCCACTAATGCAGATTGCAACCTCTATGTTATCTTTAGGAATTCCCATAGCCAAAAACAATTCATCACCTGCATCACAGATCTCTAGTGAATGGTTGAGACTTGCCAAGGTCACAGAGGTGACAAGAGGCAGGATGAGGATCTGGGCCTCAGGCCACAAATTCCAAATTTAGTGATCTTTCCATTATGCCTTTTTTTTTTGTTTTTAGTAGAAAGAATATTGACTTTAATATTTTAATTTCCCCAATTACATGTCAAAGCAAGAAAAATAAAATTGAAAAGAGTTTGCTGGGACGGCTAGGTGGCACAGTGGATAGAGCACTGGCCTTGGCATCAGGAGGACCTGAGTTCAAATTTGGCCTCAGACACTTAATAATTACTTAGCTGTGTGGCCTTGGGCAAGCCACTTAACCCCATTGCCTTGCAAAAATCTTTAAAAAAAAAAAAGTTTGCTTTGATTTGCATCCAGACTCCCTCAATTCCTCCCTGGGGGATAGCATTTTTCACCTTGAGTCCTTTGGGATTGTCTTGGATCATTATATTGTTGAGAATAGTTAGATCATTCACAGCTGATCATTACAGAGTGTTGCCACTGTTGTGTCCTGTGTTCTGGTTGTGCTCACTTCACTTTGTGTCAGTTCCTCCAAGTTTTTCCAGGTTTTTCTGAGAGCATCCTGCTGGTCATTTCTTATGGCACTACTGTTTAGCACTATAACTTTATACCACACTTTATTCAACCATTCCCCAGTTGATGGGCGTCCTCTCAGTTTCCACTTCTTTGCCACTATGAAAAGAGCTGCTATAAATATTTTTGTTCAGATAGGTTTTTTTCCCTTTTTGTTTTTGTTTTTCCTAATACAGACCTAGTAGTGAAATGACACTGGGTCAAAGGGTGTGCAGTCTTGTAGCCCTTTGGACATAGTTTCCACTTGTTCTCCAGAATGGTTGGATTAGTTCACAACTCTCCCATTGGTGCTTTTGCACTGTGTCTCTTGGTCAGCCTTGAGACCAGTACAAGACCATGCTCAGAAGCTTTCTAGGATTATGGGGATGAAAGTCAAATCTGTCCACTCTTGTACTCCATTGGCACACCTGTCTCCTTGTCAGGGTTGTGGTAAAGGGAATTTTGGGGGGATGGGTTGGGGGGCATATTGGACTAGAATACCTCTGAGGCCTCTTCCAACTCTGAGATTCCATAGAATCTCTTAGCCCAGGGGCTTCTCCATGCCATTACTGGATATCTTCATGGAGGATTTTGATAGTAATGGGCTTTGTATAGTCTCCCTGGGAGGGAGGTGCCAGCCCAGGCCTGTATTGACAGGGAGGTAAGAAGTGATTGAAGAGACATTGAGGGAGACAAGGATAACATGAAGAGTAGCCTTGTAAACTCCCAGTCTGGAGCCTTCTCTGTCACAATGTGAGCCTTTATCCTGAGTTTATCTTACACCTTCCTTCCTCCACCCCTCAGTTGTCTTATGAATGTGGGGTGTTTTCACAAATAGTCTTTTTTTTTTAACTTGATAGTCAAGGTGTAAATTGACCTTAGAGTACATGTTCCCAGTTTCTATACTGTTTAGGAGTGTACGATAACCCTTTGGACTGCTTGGGTTTCACGTGGGTGCTGACTGCCTCAGTTGATCAGTTTTGTACATTATGCTGTGGGTGATGTCCTCCTCTGGCACCAGTCAGGGAGCATGTTCTGGGCCTTGGGTCTCCATTGGGACGTGGGTGACTAGGATTCACATCTCTGATGGAAGCAGAAGTCTCTCAGCTATGAAATCAGGGCTCCTTGAAATTGTGCAATGAATAGAGAAGGATTTAGGGAAAGTGCTTCTGAAGTAGACATTTGAAAACTCAATCTTCATTCTAGAGACATGCAATAACAGGAACTTGCTTCATCATGATAATCAGAGCTCAAATTTCAGTTGGAGACCTTCATTTTCCTTATGCAGTTGGGTTTTACAGATGAGAAAACGAGACTAACAAGGCCAAATGGATGTGTCCACAGTTGGAGAATTGGCAGGTCCCAAGTGTGCCACCATTGGCCCTCTTCATAGGCAGAGAGTGCCTCAAGCTCGTCTTGGTGGCACCAGTGCCCCCCTTAGCCAGTTTTCTACACTTCAAATATTACTGCTTTTGAAGCAAGCTTGTGTGTATTTACATTCTCTCAAACCTATGTGTGACAAAGCTATGATTAGTACAGAGACTCGTCATCTCTACACATTTGGATGTGCACATACACATCAGTTTGCACACAGGATGCAAGGATGTTTTCTAGCCATGTGGGTTGGGGTGAAGTGGTGGGTTTTGTGTGAAGACATGTGTAGAAGAACTTTCCCAAAAGTTTTAAGAAACTTGAGAAAGGGGGAACAAGAAGAGCCACTTTGTAGCCTGTGACAGCTAGAATAAAATGAGAACTAGATCGTCTTTCTCAGTTCCACCCCACTTTCTTCCACATGCTTCAGGGAAATGGCACTGTCCTCTGCCCAGGACATGACCAGGCCTTTGGTCATCCATGTAACTTCTCAAACGATTCCTTTTGCTCCCTGCCCAGTCATCATCTGTGGAGAAAGGCAGCTGCCCCCCTAAGAAAGCTACAACAACCTGGATGAAGCAGCAGATCTTAACGGGGGAGACACCAAGGGGACCATCCTGACCATCATCCTCCCTCAGGCCCTGAAAAGAGTCAGCCCAGGAAGTTGAGCCCAAGAGTGTTGGAAGCACCATGGGACCAGCCCAGGACCATCACCATGATTCTGGAGAGATACAACCCAGGGACAGCTCCTTCCTGCTGCAGACCCAGAAAAGAGGGTTCTTATCATCACGGGTTTTGGCCCAGAAAATGAGGACTAAACTAGACCTGGCCTAGTCTAAAGACCCTCCAAAGACTAAGGGACATGTCCAGCTGACTGATCTCTCTTACCAGAATGTGAGCTTCCTGAGGACAGGAACTGCTCCTGGTCTATGTAACTGTATTCCCCAGCCTTCAGCAAACTACTGAAGGATCTCATCAGTGTTCATACTTGTATCCATATGGGACCCCAAATGTGCAGATCCTCCCCCCTTCTTCCCTCCTTCCCACTCTGGTTCTGACTTTTCAAATCCTTCTCTGAGACCTAGGTCGAAGGCTACCTGTTCTTGTGTGAAGATTGCTGATCTTCTCAGGTGGATGGAGTTTTCCTTCCCATGATCCCACATAGCACAATACCCCTTACATCTAACAATCTGTTCTGTTCCATAGATATTGTATTTCCTGTTTGTATACATGCTGTGTGCTCCCAATTAGAGAGAGAAGCTTTGTGAAAGCAAGAAGAATGTCTTTATCTAATGTCTTCATCGCTGCTTAGATTAGTGTCTGTGTGTATGAGTCTCACCACACTAGTGTTGTCAAGCAGATTCCCAGTGACCTCCAGCCCTGACTAGAGATGAGGCCATGTGCTGGGGAGACAGACCATTTTACTTAGTCACCATCTCATTAGATCCCATGGATTTAATTGCTATGTTGGTAATTCTCACATCTACTTTTCTTGCCCCAGTGTCTCTGTTGACCTCCAGTTTCTCATCTCCAACTGTCTTGGAGACATCTTGATCTGGGTATTCCGGAGTCATTTTATTTGGGTTTTTTTTTGGGGGGGGGGGAGTTAAGTGATTTGCTCAAAGTCACACAGCTAGGCAGTTATTAAGTGTCTGAGACTGGATTTGAATTCAGGTCCTTCTGACTTCAGGACTGGTGCTCTATCCACTGTGCCACCTAGCCACCCCAGAGTCATTTTAAATACACTCTGCCTAAAACTGAATTCATTATCTTTCCCCCTAAACTTCCTCCAGCCTCCTTTCCCTCTTACTGTAGAGGACAGCACCAGCTCCCATCCCTCCAGCTGCAGAGATGAAGTGGACAGGCCTTGAAAACAGCTTGGATATGGGGAATGAGAAATAGGGACAGTAGGGGAGGATTATGCTCAGTCTCCTGGTTTGTTTTATAAAGAGAAAGACCAGCCTAGGTCAGTGACAAAAGAGGTGCTGTATGTCCTATTTTTCTTGTCTTTCACTAGGAGCAGCAGCCAAGTTGGACCGATGACCTGCCTCTCTGCCAACTCTCTGGGGTTGGCTCTGCTCCAAATCGTACCTATTCTGTGGATGGCAAGGGCACCGAAAGTCACCCACTGGAGGACAACTGGCTCAAGTTTAGGCAAGTAGCTTGGATTGCCTTCCTCAACTGGGAGGGGAGCCCCCAAGCAGAAGAATGACCTCTGGAACCTGCCCAGGGGGAGGGGGGTTGTATCAGGGCAGAGGTCACAAGGACAGGAATGTGGCAGAGGAGCACAGGTTCATAAGATGTGCCGTTCACAGGGACCTATGTGGGCATCAGATAGAATCCCTTTATTTTACTCATTTACAGGAAACTGAGGCTCAAGGAGGGAAAAGGAATTAGCCAAGATTCCATTGTCATTATGTTGCCCCCAATTACATGCAAAGGTAGTTTTCAACATTCATCCTTTTGCAAGCTTTGGTATTCCACATTTTTCTACCACCCTCCCTCCCCGTGATAAAGGACAATCCAATAGAGCCTATCCATGTACAATTGTGTTTGACATGATTCCATCACCAGTAAGTCCTTGAGCCAGGCTGTGACACTTGGCCTACTGATTCTCAGTCGTTTTCTTCTCCCTGGTGTGGGTGATGGGAGAGCTGCTCCAGGGCTGGTCTGCCTCCCCCATGTTGGGTGGGCACAGGGCTAGAAGCTGCTGACCCAAACCTTCTCTTCCTGTTAGGAGCGAGAACAACTGCTTCCTCTATGGGGTCTTCAATGGCTATGATGGCAACCGAGTGGCCAACTTTGTGGGCCAGAGGCTCTCAGCAGAGCTGCTGCTGGGCCAGCTGAATGCTGAGCATAGCGAGGCTGACGTGAGGCGGGTGCTGCTCCAGGTAAAGGCCCCCGAGGAGAGAGAACCGGGGGGCCAGGAAGGGGATGGAGCAGTGGTGTCTCATTCCAAGAGAATGCTGCTGGCTAATAGCAGTAGTGATCTCCCTGACTCCACTTGTTATGGTCTGCCTTCCTGCTTGGAAGGGATCTGAGAGGTCATCTGGGACCACCCTTCTGTGCTCTCCTGCCACAGGCTCCTCTTCTCCCCATGCTCTGTTATCTTTCCCCACTAGCCTCAGGTGCAGAAGTTTCCCTTCTCCTTGCCAAGACAAACCCCCTCTCCTGCTATCCTTGTTAGCAGATGCCCCCATACTATCCTTCCTCTCTCTGTCCTCTTCAAACTCTCCCATATCACTGACTCCTCCAAGCATCCTTGCATCTGAGGGGACCAGCAAAAGCGTCCTCTGGAACATGGTTCTTGGTCTCTTCTCTCCTAGAAGGAAGAGAGAGATTCTGGGAAACTCCAGTGTGGGGAGCGTTGGTTGAGGAATAATTGAAGGGAATGCAGTATTCTTGTGCCATAAGAAAAATGAAGAGAGGTTCAGGGAAACCTGGGAGGACATGTATGAATTAGTACAGGGCCAAGGACTTGGAGATACAAAGAAAGGCACAGACAGTCCCTGCCCTCTACGGCTCCCCATCTCATGGAGGAGATGGGGGAAATAGCAGTATGCTTCCCAAATAGATTTCAGTTAGACCCCCTGCAGAAACTGGATTCTACACTGAGTCTGTGCATCCTCCATTTGAAGACCATTAGTGATGGAGAGCTCACTAACTGATCTAGCTGTCCTTTCTACTTTTGGACAGTTTTCATCGCTAGAGTTTTTCCTCATGTTGGACTGAAAAAATCTCTCTCCTCAGTTCTCCCTCACCCCTGTTCTGCCTCTCCCCCTGGAGTCAAGGAGAATGAGCATCTCCCTCTTCCCTAAGCCGGCCCTTCAGGCAGATGAAGACGTGACATGCTCTTGTCCCTGTAAGCTTTCTCCAGTTCTTTTGGCCCAGCTGTCCCCAGCATCCAGGGGGGTGAGGGCATTCTTTGTTTTTAGGATTGTGACTTTCCAGGCCCATGGCTCAATGACCCAAGTGGATATGAGGTTCCTCATCTATCAGAGCCATCCTTAGGGTAACCCTGAAGATGTAATCAGGGGCTTTTCTAAGGAAAGAATTTGGGGACTTAGTGAGTGCTTCTGAAGCTGGCCCACTGGTGCTCTGACACTTTCCTGTCCTTTGCCCGCCAGGCTTTTGATGTTGTGGAAAGGAGCTTTCTGGAGTCCATTGATGATGGTTTGGCAGAGAAAGCAAGCCTCCAATCCCAGCTGCCAGAGGTAACAGCTTCTTTCTCCCCCACCTCCCCCCCCCCCCCAATCAGGAGAGGACAAGCCTAGGGTCCCCAAGCCTCTCCATGGCTTCCTATAAGGTCACCAGCCTGATTGATTGGTTGGACTTTTTGGTGCCCAAAGGGATAGCTAGCCCAGCTGTCTCATCTTACATGGGTAGAAACTGAGACCCAGAGAGGCAGAAGATCTCGCTTGAGCTCATACAAGTGTTTAGATTCCTCACCCTTTCTTGTCTTCCACGTGGTCTCTCCTAGGCCTGCAGCCCTGGCAGGGCAGTCATTCTTGGGGGGGGAGTCCATGCTGTGCTGTGATGCCAACCTCAGGCCCAGTGAAGTTTGGAAGAACTGGTGGGACAGCTGGATTTGTCTCAGGCTTCTGGGCCCTCTCTGTGTTACAGGGGGTCCCTCAGCACCAGCTGCCATCTCAGTACCAGAAGATCCTGGAGAGATTGAAGGTGTTGGAGAGAGAGATTTCTGGTGGTGCAATGGCCGTGGTAGCTGTCATTCTCAACAACAAGCTCTATATCGCCAACGTAGGTGAGTCTATACCTAGGGGTGGGGAGAGTGAGAACATAAACCTGGGAAAGAACAAAAGCCAGGACCATTTGCTGAGGATCTGGTGCTTCAGGTTCAACTTTTGCCAAGGCCATTTGTGGGTGTGCTTCTGAGGCCTTGCCCATTCTGAGGTCTGGGCTTTTCATAGAGAGGACTGATAGAATCACCCTTGCTCTCTAGAAAAGGTGGGGGGCTTCTTTGGTTGGAGAGACAGGGACTGCAGGCTTGGAATGCCACAGCAGCCAACAGAGGTCATTTCCCATGAGTGCCCGCTCAGGTTTCCTTACCTTTGTTTCCTGCTCTATCACAGAACAAGATGAGAAGTAGATTAAGGCATGACCAATAGAAAAACAGGATCTCAAAGAAAGAAAATGGTGGAAAGTTCGATTTTTAGTGGCAGGTTTCCTCTGTTGGGCTGGATTTGGAGACAGTCTCCTCCTGAGGGACATGAGTGATGGTTGCCCAATTTTTTTCCCCCTCTTTTTACACAGCAGCTGTGTATTACGTATGTAGAACTGGGTCTGGTATGCCTGCCTTCTCTCTCCACTCCTTCTCTTTCTCTCTCCATCCTTTCAGTTTAATCGTTTCCCCTTTCGGATCCGCCCTTCCCCTCCCCATGACTGGCTTCTGACGTGACTCTTTTGGTCCAGGTACAAATCGGGCTCTACTCTGTAAGGCCACTGGAGATGGATTGCAAGTGACCCAGCTAAATGCCGACCACACCACCGAAAACGAGGATGAGCTTTTCCGCCTGTCCCAGCTGGGTGGGTCTCCACTGCCCTCTTGTCCCCTGCAGATGGGCTGCCTGGGCATCAGGCTGACCATGGGCATGGGTGGACTGCTAATGCTCCTCCTTCGGGAATGCCCTGAATGGGAGATGAATTGGGATCCTAATGGATTCACATTTCTGCCTCATCCAATCGGGGACTTGGAGAAGCCGGAGCCCTCCCCCTCCACCAGAGCAGTCTTGGGGGTCACTGAGAAGACCTCAATAGCATCCCTTCCCTTTCCCATTGCTACCACTTTAACTCAGGATACCTTTTCTACTCTTCCCTGTGAACATTTAGAACATCAGTTGGCCAAACTTGCTGGTCTCCAGACCCTGAACATACTTAAAAATTTCTGAGGACCCCAAAGAGCTTTTGTTTCTGCTTGCTATGCTAGGAACCAAAGCATCTTAATATTATGAAAATAGTTTTGACCTCGCAGACCCTGTGAAAAGGTTTCCAGAAGCCCTCTGAAGCCCCAGACCACACTGTAGAACTTCTGACTTAGAGGGATCTGTGGGCTTTTTTTTCCTACCTCTGGCAGGTTTGGACGCAGGGAAAATCAAGCAAGTGGGGAGCGTGGGTGGCCAGGAGAGTACTCGCCGTATTGGAGATTACAAGGTGAAATATGGCTACAGTGACATCGAGCTGCTCAGGTAAGGAGAATTTTTTCCCCCCGACCAGTCTGCACTGCCCAGCCTGGATGTAGTCTTGAGGCGAGTGACTGTTAATGGGCATCGACTCTGGCCAGGGTGGGCAGGGCCTCTGGGCTGTGCTGTCTGGGGGCTGGGTGGAGGAAGTGGGCAGGTGACCCTGAGGACAGGGAGCTGGAGACCAGACCCCCACAGCAGGACCAGGATCGTGGGTGACTGGCAGACAGGCCGAGTGAGGCAGGGGTCAGGAACGCCTTGGAGCAGAGCATGCCATCCCAGGTTGGAGCAGGGGCCCTTGGAAGACAGCTCTGGCTTGGTGTCCCCTGGGACCTTGCCTTTGGCCTTCTGGGTCCCTCTGGTCATGTCTCTTGATGCCCTTACCAGGCTCTTCCTCCCCTCCTCCCGTTTCCTTCCTTTGTTTTTGTTTGGGAGATGACCCGCCATGAAAGCCCATGAAATGACTTCTCAGAATTAAGTGTTCCCTACGGCTCTGTCCTGACAGCACTGCCAAGTCCAAGCCAATTATTGCTGAGCCAGAAATCCACGGAGGGCAGCCCCTGGAGGGCGTGACCGGCTTCCTAGTGCTCATGTCCGAAGGGCTCTACAAAGCCCTGGAGGCAGCCCATGGGCCGGGCCAGGCCAATCAGGTGAGTGCAGTGTCAGGCCAGGATCCCAGTGACACTTGAGCTTTCTTGGCTGGTGACATTTAGATCCACTTGGCTGAGTGCTCAGTCCCTGGTGGTCGGCAGAGAACAATGGGAGTGGCTATTGGAAAACAAACCTCCTTTCCAGGCCTAGGCCCCCCAAATCACTCATGTTCTCTGAGACCAGTCCCCATACCCGGGCTGATCTGTACATATAGGACAAGAAAACGAAACCTACAGCTCTAGGGGGAGCAGGACCCCTGAAATGGGGATGGGACTTAATCTTCATCCCTGAAAACTAGTGAGAGGAAGGATGGCAAAAGGCCAGGAACCAGGGCTGGGAGCCAGCCTTGACTTCCTCCTCTGAAAAACAAGTTAACAATGCTTGGTGAGGGTTCTTGCCTGGGACTGACCGCCTACGCCTACCCTAAAAGTCCACCCTAAAGAGCTGCCCAAAGGGGTCCCCACTCCGCCCCACAGAAGCAGCCGCAGCCACAGCCCAGTCACTGCTGGGCAGCAGCTCTTTGGTCCTGAAGAGCCTTGGGCCCTCAGGGAGGGAGGAGACTTTCCCAAGGTGACCCAGCCAGGACCCCTGTCTTCCTGGCTTTGTCTCCAACCTGCCACCCCCCATCTTCTCTTCAATCCATCCAATGCCCTTGAGGGTGAAAATCCTGGGATGCAGAGACCTAGGGTCTTTTCCTACAGGCCCAGGAGGCCAGGGCTCCCAGGAAGTTCAGTGCAGAGCAGGGTCTCCTCCCACCCTAAGGTCAGTGCTTTGCCAGCCTCCTGTAAGAAGAGTCTGGTTAGCATCATGGCTCTCTCCACTTTATGGATGAGACAATGAGACTCCGAGGGGGAGCCTGGCCCACATCCTGGCCTGCCATCCTGGTCCAGCCATTTGCTGCCCTTCGAGCAGGGACCCAGGAGACCCCGGTCCCCAGAGCCTCCCCATTGGCTTCTTCCCCCAGGATCCCAAAAGGAGGAGGAGGAGGAGGAGGAGGAAGAGGAGAATGATAGTAGCGAGCATCATCATAATGCTGGTGATAGATACCAAGGATATGAGAGCAGACCCTGGGCCAAGTGCTTTTCACAGGAGCCCTGGAGGGAGGGGCTGCTATTGTTCCCTTTTATAGATGAATCAAACTGAGGTTCAGTGACTAGCACAGATGGGGTCACAGATTTGAACTTGGGACCCCATGCTCTGTCCATAGACTACTCTGCCAGGAGTCCCTTTGAGGCAGCCTCAGGGCTCTTCTCCCAGACTCAGTCCTTTTTCTGCATCTACGTCTACACAATCCTTATGCTTCTTCCTCCTAGGAGATCGCAGCGATGATTGACACAGAGTTTGCCAAACAGACCTCCCTGGATGCTGTGGCCCAGGCCGTGGTGGACCGGGTGAAGCGGATCCACGGGGACACTTTTGCCAGTGGTGGGGAACGTTCAGCGTTCTGCCCCCGGCATGAGGACATGACCCTGCTGGTGAGGAACTTTGGGTACTCGCTGGGCGAGATGAGCCAGCCCACCCTGACCCCAGCCCAAGGTAGGCCTGCCTCGGGGGCTGTGGCCGGTGGACATGAAGGGTTCCCTCTCCTGTCTGTGTTCGGTTTGATCTGGTGCTTTCTTCAAGACAGTCCTCCTGGGGGGGGGGGGGGCCTTCCACCCCCTTGCTTGGGATCACTCCGCTTTTGTCAGCTCCAGGCCTGGACCCATCAGGTGTCCTGACCACAAGGGCTGGGTTCTGCCCTCCCCCATTCTCTCCCCCTTCCCCCCAGCTCCATGAAGCTTGGGGCTGATGATCCTGTTTTGGGATCCATCACTTGATTTTTGAGACAGATTATTACAGATGTGAGGTACAGCCAAAGGTTCAGGTTATTCCTGTGACTCTAGTCCTGAAGTTTTGAAAAGAGGGTCAGAGTTGGTGAGACCAGGGTGGGAGCCAGTCACCCTTGTGTTTCAGCACTGCTGGGAATGAACTGTCTGGACCGACCCCTGAGGCTGGGCAGGAGCCACAGGGTCCAGTAGAACGGGGGAGGGGAGATCCAGCCTGGACTGAGCCGTTCCCCCTCCCCCTCAGGGCTTCCCGGTCTAGTCTGTCCTTCATGACTCGGGCTCTAGACCTCTTGGGATAGCCTGGACCTCTTGGGGTAGCCCATGGATTTCTATACAGACATGTAGGAATGTTTCTTAGCCCATGTCACAGATGAGGTCTCTGGTGATCACTGATAACAGCCCACAAATGTTCTCACCTTGGGATTCTGTGATCTCCTGGGAACCTCCCCACTCTCAGGGTGCTGAGGAGGAGGAGCCTGAGGTGTAGATGAAGGAACTTCTTGGGGTCTTCCAGGGAAGCCATTTCTGAGGTAGGATTGACCCTATGGCATCCCCACCTTCCTCCTGCCTCCCTGGCCCACAACTTTCTAGACCCTTCCCTGCGTGTATCCTTGCATCTGCTGTGACCCGTCCTTTCAAGGTCGTGGAGGCCCCCCCCACGACCAGCTCCCCTTCTTTCCTCCCACATCTGATCTCTCTGTTATTCCTTGCCCAGCTCAGGCCCCTGTGAGCAAGTGGGCATACCAGGGGCTTGGTGCCAGCCTGGTGAATTCTTGGCATTTTTGCCTGTTTTTATGACTGTTCAGCAGTTGTCTGTGTTCTGTGGTGGGAGATCTCGGGGTGGCCCTATGGTGACCCCTTGGCCCCAGTAAAGTGGGGACCCTGTTACTTTATGGTATGCCTTGGAAGACTATTGTGAGAATTGGGGGGGTGGCTAGGTGGTGTAGTGGATAAAGCACCGGCCCTGGAGTCAGGAGTACCTGGGTTCAAATCCAGTCTCAGACACCTAATAATTACCTAGCTGTGTGGCCTTGGGCAAGCCACTTAACCCCATTTGCCTTGCAAAAAAAAACCCTAAAAAAAAAAGTTAATCCATGAATGTAATCACTTAAGAGAGCTAATGTGTAAATATGGAAATGAAAAAGAAGAGAGAATGGGGCAGGAGAGCCTCTTCAAAACCAGCTCTTGTGACCCCCCCCCCTCCCCAATGAGCATCATGGTCTCTCCTCACCTCAAGCACCGTTGGGGCTGCTCAGGGGTTGCCACACTTAGTGCCGTCTTCCAAGAGTTTGGGGGGAGGGCATTGTTTAGGAGCCATCCACAGGCTTCATTTATGTTGGGGGGGGCATCCTAGCAGACGGGAAGTCCCCGCTCAGGTCAGGGCTGGGCCAAGGGTCCTGATGCTGGGGCTTGTGGTGGGGAGGAGCCATGTGTTAGGGGCTAGGCAGAGGATCTGCTCCCAAGACTGAGTCTGTGCATCTCTGTTCTAGGAGGACGTGTCTACCCTGTTTCAGTGCCTTACTCCAGTGCCCAGAGCACCAGCAAGACCAGCGTGACACTCTCCCTGGTCATGCCCTCCCAGGGACAGATGGTCAATGGTGCCCACAGTGCATCCACCCTGGATGAGGTGACACCCACCCTGACCAAGTAAGTCCAGCTGGGCTGCAGTGGCCTGTGGAGGAAGCCTGGGCCTCTCCTCCTCCTGGACTGGGCCACTGCTTGTCTGGGCTCAGGACAGGCAGCAAGGCTGTTAGTGGTGCTTTTTCCTAGTTTTCTGTCATTGGTTCTGGGTTCAAGGCCCAGACAGGGAGGACGTGGTCTGGACTGGATTTGGGACCACAGCTAATCCTCTGCTTGGGAGTCCAGTGTCTGACCTGTCAGTGACTGTGCCCAGCTCCGATGCAACCTCCTGGGCCTGTGTAGGCATAGTCCTTGATAGTGTCTAGAGCAGGGGCCAAGCCGGGAGCCTTGGGGGTCCGGTGTGAGGCAGGGGCCCCCCAGAAGAGCAGAGCTGTCTGACAGGTTTTGTTGAGCCTGGCCTCCTGCCTGGCGGGGAATGTTCCTCCTCTCCTCACATTCCATTCCCCTGCAAGAGTGGGGATGGCTCCCCAGCCCACTGCAGGGACGGTGGCCTGAGGAAGCCGCCTTCTTTCTGCCGGCCCACTCTCAGCGGGATGCCACCAGTGGAAAGGACATCTGGGTGGGGAGTGGCCAAGCTTCCCAGCTCTTCTAATTTGGTGCCCCAGACCCAGTGGGGGGCCTCTGAGCAGCTCCCAGCCCCCTCCCTGGGGAGTGTCTGAGGAGGGAGGGTCCCCTGGGCATTTGCTCTCACTTGCCTCCAGATCCCCTCTGACCGGATGGTCTCTTGGGTGGTCTTGGGATTGGGAGAGACTGTATCTATCAACTTCTCTAGAAATCACCATTTTGGTGTCCTCCCTCCTGTGAAGGCTGAAGAAAGGTCTCTCGCTTCCCTTCCATTGGAGGTCACAAAATGCACAGAATTCCTTTAGAGAGGAACCACCGGCCCTGGAGTCAGGAGTACCTGGGTTCAAATCCGGTCTCAGACACCTGATAATGACCTAGCTGTGTGGCCTTGGGCAAGCCACTTAACACCACTGCTGTGCAAAAAAAAAAAAGGTGGGGGGACCTGGGAAAGAAGGAGACCCTTTGGTCGTGGCCTGGAGGGTTCTATGTGGTCCAGTTGGGAAGAGGGCTCATCCTTTCTCCCTGTGGTCTTTTGCAGCCAAAGCCCGACCATGACCCTCCAGTCCACCAACACCCATACCCAGAGCAGCAGCTCCAGTTCGGACGGGGGTCTCTTCCGCTCTCGTCCCTCTCACTCCCTGCAGCCCGATGAGGACGGTCGGGTGGAGCCCTATGTAGACTTTGCTGAGTTTTACCGTCTCTGGAACATGGACCATGGGGAGCAGGGGGCCGTCCCGGTGTCTTAGTGATGAAGAGGGCGACTCCAAGAAGGGGAAGGATGCTAGAGGGAAGACTGTGGGGTCACCTCCCCCTGGACCCGATCCACTGGGGACCAGTGACAGGCCCTTCCTCCCTGAGGCTTGGGCCTCTCTCATGAAGCTGAGGGGTCCTTGCCCTCAAGTTCCACAGATGAGCTCTGCAGGGCTCGCCTGGTACAGTGGACCTGGGTGGAGACAGAACATTGGGAGCAAAGAACACCAGCCTGCCAGGCTGCCCCCTCCCCCCCAAGCTGGGTATCTCTGGGAGCCAGTGCCTCTCTCCCAATAAACGTTCCTTATACCACCTCCTGCCTCAAGCTTGTGTGCGCTCACCTCAGCCCTCCAGAAGGTACCATTGCCCCCCCAAAGCAGCTCTTTCCCTAGGGTACCTTGAGCAGGAAGCTCTTGGGGGGCCCCTCCCCACTCTCCAAACCCAATTTTTTCTCAGCTCTCATTTGAGGTGAGCCAAACATGCCAGCATTTCTGCCCTACCAGGCCCTGGGGTAAGCCTATGGGTAGTTTTCATGAGCAGGGCCAGGTGCTGGTGTGCCAGCTGGGCCAGGGAAGCACCTTTGAGTGTGAGACCAGAGCTGAGGCAGACCCATCCTGGGGGAGTGACCAGTCTGACCCTCCCACATCCCCACTCCTAGTGCTCATGTGGACTCTGCTAACGGGCTTCCTGTGCTGTCTCTGCCCTGTCTGGGCCACCCTGGGCACAGCTGCCAGAGCTACATTCCCGATGTGTGTCTGATTGTCACCCTTCCTCAAAAGCCTTCCATTGCTCCCAGTGGCTTCCTCGGTGCGACCCCCCTCCAGCCGCTCTTGGGCACATCCCTGCCAACTGGAAGAGCACCTTTTCCTGATACCCCCTTGCTTATGTGCCGGCTGCCCATCTTTGCTGCCTTCCTCTTCTTCCCAAGGTCACCTTTGGGGCTGCCTCTGCCAGAAAGCCTGCCCTGAATCTCCCTTCTCCCGAGCTCTTCCCAGCTTCAGACTCCTCCAACACTACAACACTCCCGTTCCTGGCCTCCATAGCACCCCCATCAGTGGGCACATCTTAATATCCCATGGGAAGATAAAGCTTTTGGACATGGACCAAATCATTTTCTCCCTTCACGGCCCTTGCCCTTTTTTTTTTAACTCATGACCCCATTAGTGTTAAGCAATTCTTTTTAAAAATATTTTTATTTTAGTTTTATTTTGGCTTTGCATTTTCTCCCTCCTCTATATACAGTCATGCAAACATTTACATTATGTGGAACTGCAATTTTGAAATTTTTCGTTTTGCTACCCCTTTATATGCTTAAGTTTCTGAGGCCCCCACATTCCCGCAGTTTATTTCTGCATTTCCTATATTCAAAGTGAAAAGCATTAGCATAATTATGGAAATACTTTTGTCCCTGAATGCCCTTAGAAGGGTCTCGGGGACCTTCCTGAAGTGGTGAACTTTGAGGACCCTGTTATGCAAAATAACTGCTGAAAGAATTCTTCCTTGCAGCTGTCCTGCAAGGTGGGCTGGGAGTTTGCTGGGACTGAGTTGAGTGATTTGTCCAAGGTCATCCAGCCAAACTAGGTAAGAGGTGGGATTTGAACCCAGGTCTTCTTGGCTGATAAATGCTTCAGCCTTTAATAGGCCCCTTATCAAGGTTAATTGAATTGGGCCCCTGTGAGGATGACAGCCCCAGGGCCTGGTCCAGTCCTACCTAAGTGGCGAGGTCAAGACTATCATCCATAGCGGTGGAGACTGCATGTCTCTCCTGCAGAATTGGGGTTGCCGGCATGGCTGGTTCCTCTTTCACAGCTTGGCGGGGATTCCCCAAAACATGGTGCAGGATGCCAGTCATCTGAGGGAACGTCAACCTGACCAATCTCCTGCCTGGCAGGAGTTGTCGGCAAAACTCCCTTGTGTGGCCCAAATAAGGATAAAATGCAATTGGGAAATGGCAAGATAAATAAAAATATAAATTCAATATTGTTGTTTCAGTCATTTAGGACTCTCTGTGATCCCATTTGGAGTTTTCTTGGCAAAGACTAGAATGATTTGTTATTTCCTTCTCCAGCCCATTTCACAGATGAGGAAACAGGCAATGAAGATGAAGTGACAGGCCCTCCAGCATGAGGCATGACCCAGCCCCAGCTTGACCAGTTGGCTCATTGGGCAGGTAGACAGAAATGCTCACCAAGCCTTCGTCGCTTTTCCTTTTTAGACCGGTTTGCCCGCTCCAGTGGTTAGCGCTCAGGTTAGGAAGCCCCCCGAAGTTAATGTTTTTAATGACATGAATCACAGGCCTTAGTTTCCTCTTTAAGTCCCTTCCAGCTTTGATAGTCTTGTGTTCTATCCCTGCAGGTGGCCTGTTGATTAGGAAAACTTAAACATTACCTATATTGTATAAGGGCAGCTTGTTGGCACAGTGCTTAGAGCACTGGGCCTGCAGGCAGGAAGTGCTGAGTTCAAATCCAACCTCAGACACTTAATACCTTTGTGATCCCTAGGCATGTCACTTCATCTTCACTGCCTCGGTTTCCTCATCTGTGAAATGGGCTAGAGAAGGAAATGACAAATCATTCCAGTCTTTGCCAAGAAAGCTCCCAGTGGGATCACAGAGAGTCCAAAATGACTGAAACAACTAAACAATGACAGTAATATTGTAGTATATTTTTATTTATTTTGCCATTTCCCAATTGCATTTCATCCTTATTTGGGCCACACAAGGGAGTTTTGCCGACAACTTCTGGCCACTAGACTTGAGTTTGATACTTCTACTGAGGTCCTCCCAGACCTTATATTCTGTGTTCTAAGAATTTCCCTGCTCTAATATTCTGTGATCACTACAATCATTGCAAATGGGGCTGCATCTAACTCATTGAGATGTGAGGACAATTTAAGAAATGACTCCAAATCCTAGATCAACCATTTCAAACACTCCCTAGGAGATCTGCAACCCGGTAAGGAGTCTGGTGTCATCTGAACTGGCCTGATCCCCTCCCCAGGGTCTCCATAGATGCCTCCCAAAATGGATTTGACTTCCAGCCTCCTACAACAAAGTGTCTCCTCGCCCTGCATGGCAGGGATGGTGGCAGTATCAGGAAAGGGACTGAGAATCTTAATCTTCTACTTGCCCTTATGTCTCACTGCATTCCTCCCCCTCCCCCTTCCTGGAGGGCCCTCGAAGGAGTCCTAAATATGAGAGCTTTGTCTGGTGATCAATGAATGGATGTGTTGCTGGAGGAATGGTATCATATCAGATGCTGCAAAGACATAATGCTTGAGCTTGCAGCTCAAGGAAAGGATGGTTCAGCAGTCCTCCTTGGTGAGGGGATTAAAGGACCTGAGGGAGTTGGATTTATCAGATATCCAAAGGCGGGGGCCATCTCCAACCCTCCTGGCCTGTATTGTACTATTGGACTCCAGAGGAGTTCCCAGCCACCCTGGCTTAAATCAAATTCACTTGGCAAGGCACGGCATCATCTTCCTCATGTCATAGTCCTGTTCAAGAGACAAGCACAAACAACAATATCCAAGGGCAAGGAACATCTCCTGGGATATCCATCTGGCCATCTCATTGCATAGTGAGGAAAAACATTTGCCAAAAAAGACACCATGAAAGTTATACACCAACCCAGGGCCATGGAACAATTGAATTTCATTCATCTAAAATGTCTCACTTCACCAGAGACTTGACTTGGGATCATGTCTTTAAAAGTTGAAAGGGGATTGAGTCCTGATCCTAAAGTCAGGACATTCTTCCTGAATTCAAATTCAGCCTCAAATGTTTCCTAGCATTGTGACCCTGGGCAAGTCATTTCACCTTATTTATCTCAGTTTCCTCATCTGTAAAATGAGCTAGAGAAGGAAAAGGCCAACCACTCCAGTATCTTTGCCAAGAAAATTCTACTTGATGTCATTAAGAATAGGACACAACAGGGGCGGCTAGGTGGCACAGTGGATAGAGCACCAGCCTTGGAGTCAGGAGTACCTGGGTTCAAATCCAGCCTTAGACACTTAATAATTACCTAGCTGTGTGGCCTTGGGCAAGCCACTTAACCCCATTTGCCTTGCAAAAACCTTAAAAAAAAAGAGAGAAAAAGGACACAACTGAACAATAGCATTTTATTTATTTTGCTAAATATTTCCATATAATAGTTTTAATCTGGCTCAGCTCTGTCTTCTGGGATGTTGTCTATGGGAATGATGTGTTTGACACCTCTAGTATAGTAGCTAGAACCCTTGGCTTAAAGTTAGGAAATTCCAAGTTCAAATCCTGTTTCAGATCTAGGGCAGGTCATTCCATTTCCCTTCCCACTGCCTTGACCCCAAGTCTCACTCTCTAATACCCTCTAATAGGGTTGTCCCAGCTCTTTGAACTGCTGAAAGGAGCTGCTTCCATCAAGGTTGATCATCCCACAATATGTACAACGTTCTCTTGGTTCTGCTCCCATCACTCAGCATCAGATCCCATAAGTCATTCCGTGCTTCTCTAGAGTTTGAGAATTTATGGTTTCTTACAGAACAACATTCCATAGTATTCATGTACCATAATTTTTTAGCCATTCCCCAATTGATGGACACGCCCTCAATTTCCATTTCTTTGCCACTACAAAAAGAGCTGCTATGAATATTTTGGAACATATAAGACTTTTCCCTTTTCCTCTAATTTCTTCTGAATGTAGATCTATAATTGGAATTGCTGGGTCAAAGGGTATGATCAGTTTTATTGCTCTTTGGGCAGAGTTCCATATTGCTCTCCAGAAAGGTTGGATCTGTTCACAACTCCACCAGCAATGCATCAATGTCCCAATCCTCCCACAACCTCTCCTCTTTCTCATCTTGGCCAATTTGATAGCTGTGAAGTGATACCTCATTGTTGTTTCAATTTGCATTTCTCTAATCAATAATGATTTGGAGTCTTTTTTTCATATGATTATATATATATATATATATATATATATATATATATATATAAAACTTTAATTTCTTCATTTAAAAACTACCTATTCAAATCCTTTGACCATTTATCAATTGGAGAATGACTTATAGCCTTATAAATTTGATAATTTCTCTATTTTAGAAATAAGACCTTTATCAGAACTTCTAGTTGTGAAGAGTTTTCCCCAACTTTCTGCTCTCCTTCTAATTTTGGCAGCATTAATTTTATTAGTGCAAAAACTTTTTAATTTATATAGTCAAAATCATTCATCATTTTGCAGTTTAATAATGTACTCTAATTTATGTTTGGTCATAAATTTATCACCTTTCCATAGATCTGATAGATAGAGTATTTCATGGTCTATTAATTTATCTATGGTGTTACCCTTTATGTTTAAATCTTTATTTTGACCTTATTTTGGTACAGGTGTGAGATGGGTCTATGCCTAGTTTTTGCCAGATTATTTTCCAATTTTTCCCAACAATTTTTGTCAAATAGTGAGGTCTTTTTTTCATCTTTACAATAATTTTTTTCTTTTATTTAATATTTATTTATTCTCATTTTGTACAAACAATTTTTATACATTAATAAAATATTCTTGTTTAAGAGTAAACAAAATACCCCTCCCCCAAAATATAGACTACTTGAGTGATAAAGGGGACAGAAAAAAATTAAAATAAAAAAATAGTAATAATTGTAGGTATGGCCAGGTAGCGCAGTGGACAGAGCACCAGCCCTGGAACCAGGAGCACCTGAACCCATATCCAGCCCTGTACACCCAGCAATCACCCAGCTGTGTGACATGCAAGCCACCTCAACCCCACTGCCCTGCATAAACCAAAAAAAGAAATAAAAAGACCTAAAATAAAATAGTAATAATAGTAGGGGTGGCTGGGTGGCAGACAGAGCAATGCCCCTTGAGCTGGAGCACCCAGGTCTGAATCCAGCCTCAAACACCCAACGATCACCCTGCTATTTGGCCCCAGGCAGGCCACCCAGCCCCATTTGCCCTGCACCCCCCCAAAATAATAATAATAATAATAATAAATGTGCTTCAGTCTGTGTTCTAACACCACCAACTCTGTCGTGAGTGGATCACATTCTTTATGATAAATCCATCACAAAAGTTACTTCCATATTTTTCCACCGTTGCCATTGTTGATCGTAACTCCCTCCTTTCCTATTTCTCCACTACAATGTACTCTATTTTCTCTCTCCTTTCACTGACTCTATTGTAGGGTAGCCGAGTGGCACAGCAGACAGATCCCTGGCCCTGGGGCCAAGAGGCCCTGAGCCCCCCTACCACCCCTTAGGCCCAGCATCCACCTGGCCCTATGGTCCCGGACAGGCCATCCAATCCCAGCCCCTTGCAAGAAGTAAAAAAGAAAATGCATTATATACGACCACTCTTCCCCCATGGTCCATCCTCTCCTCCATCACTTACATCCCCACCCCTTCCCCCTGTCCCCCCCTCCTTCTTACTCCATATGTCTATACCCATTGAGTATATATGCTGTTTCCTCTCCTAGCCACCTCTGATGAGAGTGAAGATTCCCTCATTCCCCCTTGCCTTCCTCCCTTCCATATCATTGCAATAGCTCATTGTGACAAAGAAAAATCTTATTATATGAAATATCTTGGCCTATTCCCCCCTCTCCTTTTTCTTTCTCCCCTTACATTTCCCTTTTTTCTATTGACTCCATTTTTACACCATGTTTTATCTTCAAATTCAGCTTTCTCCTGTGCTTCTACTATAAAAGCTCCCTCTACCTGCTCTATTAACTGAGAAGGTTCATATGAGTATTATCAGTGTCATTTTTTCCTATACAGGAATACATGCAGTTCATCATCATTAAGTCCCTCATATTTTCCCCTTCTCCTCCAATCTCTATGCTTCACCTGAGTCCTGTATTTGAAGATCAAACCTTCTGTTCAGCTCTGGCCATTCCAACAGGAACATTTGAAATTCCCCTGGTTCATTGAAAGTCCATCTTTTTCCTTGGAAGAGGGAATTCAGTTTTGCTGGGTAGTTGATTCTCAGTTGCATTCCAAGCTCTTTTGCCTTCTGGTATCTTATATTCCAAGCCCTACGAACTTTTAACATAGTTGCTGCTAAGTCCTGTGAGATCCTGACTGCAGCACCACAGTGTCTGAATTGTGTCCTTCTGGCTGTTTGTAATATTTTCTCTTTGACTTGGGAGTTCTGGAACTTGGCTATAATATTCCTGGGGGTTGGTTTTTTGGGGATCTCTTTCATGGGGAGATTGGTGTATTCTCTCCATTTCTATTTTGCCCTCTGCTTCTAGGATATCAGGGCAATTTTCCTGTAGTAATTCTTTGAAAATGATGTCAAGGCTCTTTTCCTGATCATGACTTTCAGGTATTCCAATAATTTTTAAATTATCTTTCCTAAGTCTGTTTTCCATATCAGTTGTTTTTTTCAATGAGATGTTTCACATTTTCTTCTAATTTTTCATTCTTTTGGTTTTGAAGTATTGAGTCCTGATTTCTCATAAATTCATCAATCTCCCTGAGTTCTATTCTTTGTCTGAAGGATTTGTTTTCCTCAGAGAGTTTTCTAATCTCTTTTTCCATCTGGCCAATTCTGCTTTTTAAAGCATTCTTCTCCTCAATAACTTTTTGAACTGTTTTATCCATTTGACCAGGTTTTTAGCATGCTGTTTTCTTCAGCATTTTTTTGGATTTCCTTGACTAGGCTGCTGACTTCATTTTCATGTTTTTCCTGCATCTCTCTCATTTCTTTTCCCAGTTTTTCTTCTAACTCCCTCATTTGATTTTCAAAGTCTTTTTTGAGCTCTGTCATAGCCTGAGCCCAATTTCTGTTTTTCTTGGAGTCTTTAGATGCAGGAGCTTGTGCTTCCTCATCTTCAGACTGAGTGTTTTGATCCTTCTTGGGCTCACAGGCAAAATATTTCTCAATGGTGTTCCTCTTGTTTCTCTGCTTGCTCATTTTCCCAGCCTTAGCCTGTTTTGGGGTGCTTCCTGAGCTTTTGGGACACTCCCACAAAGGGTCTCAGTGTGTGAGGCTCTGTCCTCCCTCCTGGTCTGTGAATGACCATATGTTCCCCCCTGGGGCTGAGGTGGGGGGACCCTGCTGTTCTATGGGGGGGCCTAGACTGTGATCAGGATCTGAATGTGGTCAGAACCCCAGAGTCCTGTTCCGGGGGCAGAGCTCAGCAATTTCTCTTCACTCCCCTCCCTAGGTTCAATGGACTCATGCCTGGGGGTCCTGCTTACTGGCTGCCTTGGCCACACTGCTCTCTGTGTGCCCTGAGGGCTGGGCTTCATGTGCTCGCTCTGGCAGAGATCCCCCCCACCATGTTCCCCCAATTTGTGCCGGTGCTCCCTGGGTTGTAGGTCAGGAGACTCCCCTGCTGCTGTGAGCCGCAGCTCCCAGCACCCTGGGACTGCTCTGGGAGGCTGAAGTTCTTTTGCTCTGGCAGGCCACCCCTCTGACCCTGGGGAGCAGAACCTTTCTGCTCTTTTCCAGGTTACCTTGAGTAGGAGAACTGCCTCACTGGGTCCCTCTGTGGGTCCTGTCTCTCAAAAATTTAGTTAGAGTCCTTGGTTTATAAGTTTTATGAGAGAGTGCCTAAGACAAGATCCGCTCTTGTCACCATCTTGGCTCCGCCTCCAAAAGTGAGGTCTTATCCCAGAAATTGGATTTGGGTTTGTCAAATAGTAGATTGCTGTAGTAGGTAGTAGATTTATGGCAGTTTCTTTTGAACCCATGCTAATCCACTGATCCATGACTCCATTTCTTAACCAGTGCCAGGCAGTTTTGATGACTGCTGCTTTATAGTATAGTTTAAGCTAGGCCATCTTTCCTTACATTTTTTTCATCTGTTCCCTCACTATTCTTGACCTTTAGTTGCTTCAGATGAATTTTGTTACTGTTTTTTCTAGTTTGATAAAATAGTCATTTGGTAGTTTGATTGGTATGGCACTGAATAAGTAATTTAATTTGGGTAGAATTGTCATTTTTATTATATGAGCTCAACCTAACCATGAGCAATTGACCTTTTCCCAATGATTTAGATCTGACTTTATTTGAGTGAGAAGTGCTCTGTAATTGTGTTCATACAGTTTCTGGGTTTGTCTTGGGAGGTAGATTCCCATGTATTTAATGTTGTCTATAGTTACTTTAAATGGAATTTCTCTTTCTATCCCTTGCTCTTGGGCTCTGTTGTTCATGTATAGAACATGATGCATTTGTTAATTATTTCAGGGATTTTTTAAGATGATTTTCTCAGGTTCTCTAGGTATACCATCATCATGCCATCTGCAAAGAGTAAAAGCTTTGCTTCCTCATTGCCAACTCTGATTCCTTCAATTTCGTTTTCCTCTCTAATTGCTACAGCTAGCATTTCTAATACTATATTGAATAATAATAATGATAATGGGCTTGCTCTGAGTTTTTCCTGTTTACATATGATATTTGTTGATGTTTTAGATAGATATTATTTAATATTTTAAGGAAACTTCATTTATTCCTAACTTTCTAGTGTTTTTAATAGGAATGAATGTTGTATTTTATCAAAGGCTTTTTCAGCATCTATTGAGATAATCACATGATTTCTGTTGGTTTTGCTATTGATATGCCCAATTATGTTGAATGTTTTCCTAATGTTGAACCATCCCTATCTTCTTGGTGTAATCCTATCCCTTCATAACATATTATCCTAGTAGTAACTTGCTGCTAAAATTTTCTTTAAGATTTTTGCATCAATATTCATTAGGGAGATTGGTCTATAATTTTTTGTCTGTTTTGTTTCTTCCTGGTTTAGGTATCAGCACCATGTTGGTGTCATAAAAGGTATTTGACAGAACTCCTTCTTCTCCTATTTTTAAAAATAGCTTATGTAGAATAGGAATTAATTGTCCCTTAAATGTTTGGTGGAATTCACTTGTAAATCCATCTGAACCTGGAGATTTTTTTCTTAGGATGTTTATTAATGGGTTCTTCAATTTCTTTTTTTTTTGAAATAGAGTTATTTAAGTATTTTATTTCCTCTTCTGCTAATCTGGGAAGTTTGTATTTTTGTAAATATACATCCAGTTTACTCAGGTTATCAAATTTATTGGCATACAGTTCAGCAAAGTAGCTCCAAATTATCTCTTTAATTTGCTCCTAATTGGTGTTAGTTCACCCTATTTGTTTTTGATACTGGTGATTTGGTTACCTTCTTTCTTTTTTTAAAATCAGAGTAACTAAAGATTTGTCTATTTTTATTGGCTTTTTCATAAAACCAACTCTTAGTTGTTTGTTTGTTTTTTATGAGGTCAATAGTTTTCTTGTTTCAGTTTTAGTAATCTCTCCCTTGATATTCAGAATTTCTATTTTGGTATTTAATTGGGGATCTTTCATTTTTTTTCTAGCTTTTTTAGTTGCATATCCAATTCATTGATCTCATCTTTCTCTGTTTTTATTCATATAGGTATTTAGAATTATAAAGATTCTCCTCAAAACTGCCTTAACTTCATCCCATAAATTTCGGTGTGATGTCTCATTAGTATCATTTTCTTGAAGATAATTATTATTTCCATTATTTGCTGTTTGATTCATTCACTATTTAAGATTAAAAACATTTAGTCATTATCAGTGTCAGAACTGGAACCTAGCATAACAAGTTCAGGGCTTTTGTCACTGCATCAGCACAATGAAGGAAGGGGTATTTTTATCCCGATTTCATCAATGAGCTGATGCGTATGACACAACACCTTGGTAGACTATGAGCTTGAGCTACCTGAAGGCAGGTTAGGAAAATGAACTTGGAGCCAGGGAGACTTGGGCTCAAATCCTACCTCAGAAACTTCCTAGCTATGTGACCCTGGATAAGTCACTCACCTCTGCCTCAGTTTCCTCATCTGACAGTCAGTAAATAAAACCTTATATTATTAAGCTGATATATGTATATAAATATTTATATATAAACAGATATGCATATATATGTGTGTGTGTGTGTGTGTGTGTGTGTGTGTGTGTGTGTGTGTGTGCTTAGCTCTGGAATATAAAGAAAAGTAAAAGCTAACCCATTCCTTTCAAGGAGTTCAGTCTAATGAGGGAGGCAACATGAAAAATCAACCGGATAAAAGCAAAATATATGTGGGATGAATTGGAGATAATCACAAAGGGTGGACATTAGTGTTAAAGGGAATTGGGAAAGGCTTCCTGTGGAAGATGAGATTTTAGAAGGAAGCCAGGAGATGGAGATGAGAAGAAGTATAATAGACATAATAACAACCAGTGTCTGGGAGACAGGGCCGTACATGAGGGCAACAAGGAGGTTGGTAACTGGGTTTAAGAGAAAATGGAGAGGGAGCAGCTAGGTGTCACAAAGGATAGAGCACTGACCCTGGAGTCAGGAGGCAAGTCATTTAACCTCATTGCCTTGTAAAAACTGAAGGGAGGAAAAGATTAATGGAGAGGGGAGAAAGCAAAGGGAGTCACAGTGTGCGAAGACATAAAGGTGGTGGTGGTGGGTGTCAGATTATGAAGTCATATGATGCCAAACAGAAGAACCACTGCAATTTTTAAATTTTATTTTCCCCCGTGATTATGCTTTTATTTTTATTTTATTTTTTAAAAAGATTTTATTCATTTTGAGTTTTACAATTTTTCCCCTAATCTTGCTTCCCTCCCCCACCCCCCCACAGAAGGCAATTTGGCAGTCTTTACATTGTTTCCATGGTATACATGGATCCAAATTGATTGTGATGAGAGAGAAATCATGTCCTTAAGGAAGAAACACAAAGTATAAGAGATAGCAAGATCACACAATAAGATAACAGGTTTTTTTTTTCTAAATTAAAGTTAATAGTCCTTGGTCTTTGTTCCAACTCCACAGTTCTTTCTCTGGATACAGATGGTATTCTCCAGTGCAGACAGCCCCAAATTGTCCCTGATTCTTGCACTGATGGAATGAACAATTGATGGAATGAGCAAATGATCATCGGCCCCATGTTGCTGTGAGGGTGTACACTGTCTTTTTTGGTTCTGCTCATCTCACTCAGCATCAGTTCATGCAAATCCCTCCAGGCTTCCCTGAATTCCCATCCCTCCTGGTTTCTAATAGAACAATAGTGTTCCATGACATACATATACCACAGTTTGCTAAGCCATTCCCCAATTGAAGGACATTTACTTGATTTCCAGTTCTTTGCCACCACAAACAGAGTTGCTATGAATATTTTGTATGTGATGTTTTTACCTTTTTTCATCATCTCTTCAGGGTATAGGCCCAGTACTGGTATTGCTGGATCAAAGGGGATGCACATTTTTACTGCCCTTTGGGCATAGTTCCAGACTACTCCGCTGCAATTTTTGAATAGTGGATTACATGGTCAGACCTACACTTTAGAAAGAGCATTTTGGCAGCTGATTGGAGAATGGAATGAGTTGGAGGAGGGGATAAAAAGTTTTGTGGGACGGGAAACCAAGGAGTAGATTGTGACATAGTCCTGGTGTGAGGTGAGGGAGGCTTGATGTGATGGTATTGTCAAAAGAGATATGTTACAAAGACAAAATCAACAGGCAATGGCAATAGATATTGCCAACAGGTACTGTTTGGTGAGAGAAAAAAATCAGGATGACATTTAAGTTTCAAGCCTGAGTGACTGCTTTCCTCAATAGTAATGGGAAAATTCAGAAGAAGGAAGGATTGGAGTCAAAGGGAAGATATTTAATTCAGTTTTGGACATGCTAAGTTTAAGATGTCCATTAAGTTTAAGGAAATCTCCAGTTTGGACACAAAGTTTGAAATGTCCAATGGGCAATTGGAGACGTGAGTTTGGAGGACATCAGAGAAGTGAAGGCTTGATAAATAGGTTTGAGAATCATCTGCATAAACATTGTGTGATGATCAATTATAATGGACTTAGCTCCTCTCCGCAATTTGGTGATCCGAGGACAATTCTAAAAGACTGTGACAGAACATATCATTCACACCCAGAGAAAAAGTATGGAGTCTGAATTCAGAACAAAGCAGACTATTTCACTTTTTAAAACTTGTTTTATGGGTTTTTTCCCCTTTACTTCTGATTCCTCTTTCACAACATGATTAATATGGAAATACGTTAAACATGATTATACATATGTACCATATTTCCCCATGTATAAGACACACCTTAATTTTGAAAAAAATTTGAAAAAATGTATTGCATAAAGTTGTTGAACTCAAGTTTTATTCATCATAAAATTCCAGGACCTTCTGCTCATAGCTTTCAGTCATCTTCTTGGCAAGTCTGGTGAAAAGACACATTCCAGTTCATGAACCTGAAGCATCCATTGTGTCCTCCTTTGAAACCAGGAACTTCTTTTCGATCAGCGATTCTTTTGGCCTCCTGCTGAACTATCTTTGGTGGCCACAGGAATTCCAATGGCCCTTTCAATCCATCTCCTCAATTCCCTCTCAAACTCAGACCATTTGGCTGCCTTGCCTCTCCTGGTCTCCTTTGGCCATGGCCTTTTCACTCGGGTTTCTTCTTCCCAAATTGTTTTCTCAGTTTGGTAGAGGACCAAACTTATGTTCAACAGCAAGATTTCCATTCACTTTTGCAAACTGGATCACTATAAAGTTGAATTCAGCTGTGTATGAAAATCTTTTCTGAGCCATTTCTGGGCAGAACGTGGCAAAATGTAACCTAATATACTAGTAACAAATGTGAACTGAGCGCAAAGACACCAAGTGCCAAAAAGCGGGAAATGCAAGTAAAAAAACTACAACCACTGGATAAGACATTCCTAGTTTTTAGACCCCAAACTTTTCAAAGTGGGGTGAGTCTTATATATGGTAACCTATATCAGATCGCCTCTCATCCAGGTCCATCTCCACTTGTCCTGATTCATATCTGGCCACTGGACTCAGTTGACTCTGGAGGAGAAAGTGAGGCTGGGGACTTAGATAGTTCTCCCTCATTAAAACCCATTTCATGTGCTTGTTACGGCATCATCTCCCTGATGTCATAGTCTTCTTCAAGAACAAAGGACAAACATCACATTAGATTACTTGTTGTCATGGAGAGGGAAGGGAGTGAAGTAGAAAAATGTGGAATTCAAAAACTTACAAAAAGATGAATGTGGATTATCTTTCCATAACTGGAAAAAATAAAATAACATTAAAAGAGAGAAAATAGCAAAAAAAGAATCATATGTATAGAAATGATCATTGATTTCATGGGAACTGATAAGATTACCACATGAAATAGAAATTGAAGGTCGAAAGAAGAAAATCAGGGACAGAACTCTGTAAGATATCCTTGATTAGTGAACATGACATGGATGAAGATCCGGCAAAAGAAAAAAGACTGAGAAAGAGTAGGCAGATAGGTAGCAGGAGAATCAAGAAAGCGTGGTATCCCAAAAACTTAGAGAAGAAAGTATCAAGGAGAAAAGAATGATCGACAGCATCAGAAGTTGCAGAAAGGTTGAGGATGGGAAGTGAAAAGTGAGAAAAGGCAATTAAAAAGATCATTGGTTCTTTTGGAGGGGGCAGTTTTGGTTGAATGATGCTGTCAGAAGCCAGATTGTAGAGAGTTAAGAAAAAAGTGAGTGAAAAGGAAGTAAAGATACCTATTGTAGATGACCTGCTCAAAGATTTGGCCATAAAGGACAGAAGAAATATAGGGTGATCTTTAGTGGAGATGGAAGGATCAAGTGAGTTTCTCGAGGCCGGGGAGAGGTGGATGTGTTTGTAAACCAATAGACAAAGAGAAATTGAAGGTAAATGAGCATGGAAATGATAAAGGGGATCATCTGGAAAAGATGGTATACAATGGGATTATTTTTGCATGTGATTGATTTGCCTTGGCAAGGAGAAGGGTGACTTTTTGTTATGGTACAATGGTGAAGGAGAACATAATGTCAGAAAGGATTTGGGAGATTTAAGTTGAAGAGGGGAAAAGAAGTCACAGTTAATGGCCTTAGTTTTTTTCCTGTAAAATATGAGAGAAGGATCTTAGCTGAGATAGGTGGAGGAGAGCGAGCTCTGGGAATTTTGAAAAGGGATGAGTTGTGGAAGGGCCATTGTGAAGAGAGGGCTTCTGAGTCAATGATAGAAGAGTACATGGATGGCCAAGCAACAATGGAAGCTCAGTTGAGGTTGTGTAATATCAATTTGTAGTGAACCACATCAGCATAGTTTTAGGGTTTTCTCCATTTTCAATCAACAGAAAGTGTGTGGAAACAAAGGCAGCAACACATTGTAGGGATGGTCCAGAATTGAGACTTCATAGATCAGTCAGCATTATAAGTGGAAGGGACTCAAGAGAAGAAAGCATAGTTGAACTGGTTCAATGAGGGTTCAAGATGGAGAAGAGAGAAAAGTGTAGTCATTGCAATTGTTGGTCTTGAAAAAACTGAGGGGTCAAGTGACTGGAAATTATAGTATGGATAAAGAATAGGGTTGAGGTTTTCAAGGTCTTTGGGATGATAATTGTGGTCAGATGTAGGAATTGCAGAATTTAAAACCATGGAAAGGGTACATTTGTGGGTAATGATGAGATCAAACTTAAGATCATCTTTGTGTTTAGTTGAGGTGGCTGGAGGAGGAATCATGGGAAATTAGAAGTTTGTAGAGCTGGGCTTTAGGGTATTTGAAATATTACATTATGTGTATTGAGGTCCCCAGCTTAAGGGCAAGTGTGAGCAATGGTTGAATGGAAATGGTGATAGGAAGACCTGCAAGTGACAGTGGAGAGAAAAGTAAATGAAGGGTGTTGAGTTCAATGGCCTCCAAGATCCTATTTATCTCTATATTTATGATGCTATTATCTATGTCTTATTTTTTTTTTTGTCAAGGCAATGGGTTAAGTAACATGCCCAAGGTCATGCAGGTAGGTAATTTTTTTATCTAAGGCCAGATTTGAACTCAGGTCCTCCTGACTGCAGGACTGGTGCTCTATCCTCTGTACCACCTAACTGCCCTGATTCTATGTCTTATTGAAATTTTGTGTCTCCCAGTGCCTTCCAGGATTCTCTTCACACAGTTAGTTCTTTTGTATGTTTGTTGACTGAAGAATGTTCTTCTCAGACAAGAAAACATGATAGAATTTTCCTGCTCTTGGTTAAATTAGCGTCTTTCCTTCTACTGTCCAAAAGAGAAAGTGATGGTACCAAAGTCATCATTATGACTTTATCAAGAGCAAGGTCATGGCTGAGTCATCCTATTTCTATTAGCTAGACTAGCACATCAGAGGATTATTGACAAAGGCAGCTTGCCTATGGAACCCTAGTCCCAAAGCCATTGCCATGGAACTCTCTCCTTACTGATGCAGATGAAGGTCTTGTCCTGCAGAACACTGAGGCAGAGTTGGGAAAGGCAGAGATCTCTAATCTGCTACTTCCCTTTGGGGCCTCTTAGAATGATGGAATTTTTTGTGACTTTTCAAGCAGTGAGTTCCTTTGGGTGCTTCTGGTTTCTAGTTTCAAGACAGAAGATGGAAGAGGCCAATCCTGCTTCAGGATGCCAAAGAAGAAGACTTGGGGAAGACATGAGAGGAACTGGCCTCACTATTATGTCCCTATCTCCAGCTTATTCCACTAGTAATTACAGAGAATTTCCCTGCAAATGAGATCTTAAGTGAGATGAAGAACTGAGTTATCTCATTGCCAATGGAAGAGCTCCTTCACTCTGTATTGTCTGTTATATAATCTCTTGTACATATCTTCTCTAATTTCTATTTCATTATGATTTGGATAAATGGACATCTTTACTACTTACTATGTGTGTTCATTGTGGAACTGGTATTAAATGGGGAAGGGGTCAAGCCTTGGATATAGAACCTAGGGTCCTTCTCCCCCCCAAAGGACAAAGCAATTAAAAGTTAGATAGAACTCTATTACATTTCCCACACTAAGCAATCTTTGAGGGAATAGATAGATATACTTCTAGCCTAGAATTCCTTCTCTTAGGAGAATCGAGTAGCTTCTGGCAGAAATGAATGGGGTGGGGGGAGGGGGAGTCATACAACCGGCTTCCTTGCCACAAGTAGGTTTCTTAAGATCATCTTTCTGGGGCAGCTAGGTGGCATAGTGGATAAAGCACCAGCCCTGGAGTCAGGAGTACCTGGGTTCAAATCCAGCCTCAGACACTTCATAATGACCTAGCTGTGTGGCCTTGGGCAAACCACTTAAGCCCATTGCCTTGCAAAAACCTAAAAAACAGCAACAACAACAACAAAAAGATCATCTTTCTGTTTAGTTGAGGTGGGATAGAGGAGAAGTCATGGGAACTTAGAAGTTTGAAGAGCTGGGCTTTAGGGTATTTGAAGTATCACGTTATATGGGTTGAAGTCCATGTATGGGACCCACTGGTGGGGGCTCCTCTTCTGCTCCTTAACCCGGGCTTTGTCAAAGCCTGGGTTGCTCTTCTTAAAGGTGAGCAAGCTAGCCCAGAATCAGAGTTTGTATTAAAACTGTTCTCTCCAAACTTCAGTGCCCTGGGGGAGTGAATGTTCCCGTTGCTCTACCCTTATTATGGCATTGGTTTCTTCATTTGTTAGAGTATTTGAATAGGGACACATGATGAAACATGCTAAGCCCCTTCTGAATAGAGAGGGGAAGAACTCAGAAGGTAAATTAAGATGTTTTGGAGTCTTATTGGACATAGACAATGCAGAATTTTTTTTCTTTGACTCTACATGTTTATAACAAGAGTTTTGTTTTTCTTTCTAGGTCGAGGAGGGGTCTTGAAAGGGAGGAAAAGGTAGACTGTCACTGATTGAAAATATAAAATTTAATGAAATTAACTAGTTTTTTTTTTCAAAAAGAAAATTGTCTGAATCTTTTCACTTCCACCCTAATGAGATGACAAATGTTCATGAACTGGTTCTGATACCTGGAAGGTGGAGTACAGATGGAAGGTTGCAGCACCTTGGGCAAGGGCCCCAAACACCTTACAAAAAGGATCTGAGATAGTATCCTAGCCATGCAATGATTACCAATGACCTGCCTAAGTTCCTCTTGTCCCTTGGCCAACATAGAAGGTAATTAGGCTGCCATCTGCTCCTTGGGAGAGCCCCCAGGGCACTTGGCAGGAAACAAACATCCGAGTGTTGGCCATCTAAGAGAACCCACTAGACTCAGAAATGACTTCAGTTTTAGCTTAAAAATAAAAAGGCAGGTTCTGAAGCCACAAGGATCAGCAAGCCATTTATGACATCCTGGCAGGCTAAGTTATGGGCACTAAGAGTTAAAAAAGAGTCTTTAATAGAAAAGAGAGTCAGATAGATAGGAAAAGATCTAATTGACTCTTGGAAAAAACACCTTTGGTAAACTAGGGAAAATCCAGAAGTTGAATAGGATCAAAATAGGCCATGGCCATCATGGCAAAGTGACTTGGTGAGAAGTGAGATCTTTGTCTCAGACAGAGGATGGAGGGTTGATGTGGCACAAGCCAGGTCGATAACTTGTATGGCCTTCCATGAGTTTCTCCCCCATTATGGAGTCAACTTCCTTATCTGTTATAACAATGATAGCTGATATTTATTAGAGCACTTTGTTGTTATTTGGGACAGTAATTTTGATTCTCCCACTTTCTCAAATTTATCAGTATTTATTAGGTTTATTTTTATTTGATGACTATCAGTAATTATATTAATGAATTAAGCAAGATTAAGTCTACGTTAGTTATGGATATTAATGCTGTTAGGCTAAGAGTTGTGAATGATTAATCTATCATATATTAATGATTATTTTAACCTATATTTATCATCTAAATTCATACTGTTGGTTAGACATGTAAAAGATATATTTGCTGGTATAATGCCTCTTACCCATATGAATCATTACCATGTTTCCTTGTGATCTTTGCTTCAAACCCACAACTTCCTTGGACCCTAGATACTGACAGTCAAACATCAGGGTGTTATGACTTGGTGGAAGGCCTTGAGATGCTGTTGAAAGGGTCTTATGATCTTTGGAAAGTTCCTGCTGAGATGACCTGAAGTTAATGACTTGTAGAAGATTGGTTGACAAAGTGGTTATGACTGAGGGAAATTACCCTTAGCCAACCACAAGATTTCCCCACTTTTCAAATAAATGATCAGTCAGTGAACTGTAACACCTTTTAGTTTTACTGCTCTCCCAAGTATATAAAAGTAGATAGCACCCAAGGAGGGGAATCCATGATTGTGAGGAAGATCTTGGACCCATTTAATTAAAGTACCCCCTAGACTCTCTAATAAATTGATTAATCATGCTTGGAGTTCTCAGTGATTTTTGTTACAGATTGGAATTTTGTGTCCCACTTGTTCAGATCTGGGATTCCATTCATGTACGGAACTCCCTGTATGGAGTCCACCAAAGCAGGCCAATAAACAAGCAGTGACTATGTACTAGGAATTAAGGTACAAAGACAAAAATGAATCTCTGTCCTCAAGATTTATATTCAGTTAGAGTCTTTCTGTAATGATATAGTGTTCCAGAGTAGAGAAGACAAGTGAAATGATTGTTATAGGGTCAGACTCTATCAAAGACAGGACTTGAACCCACTTGTAAGTCACTCCCAACTCTAAGGCCATCCCACTGACCAGTATGTGACCATGTTCATGATTTGTACAAGTTGCTGTGTCTTGAAGTAGAATAGTCAAATAATGAAAAGATACAATAGCTTTTGAAAGAAGAAATTCAAACTATTAATAACCATATGAAAATATTCTAAATGATTAATAGAGAAACAAAAATTAAAACAACCGCAAGATTTCATTTCAAATGCATCAGATTGGCAAATAAGACCAAAGATAAAAATGGTGAATGCAGGAGGGGCTGTGAGATGATAGGCATAGTAAAATGCTAGTGGTTGGGCTGTGGACTTTGATCCAATTATTCTGGGAAATAATCCGGGATTAGACATATCTTCTGAACCAGTGAATACACTATTGGTCAGTCATATGATGATATTTGTTGATGCCATGACAAGCACATAAATTGGATTTTATTGAGGAGGGCTATGCTAAGTCCCCAGCCTCACTTTCTCCTCCAGAGCCATCTGGGTCCAGTGGCCAGATAGGAATCAGGGCAACTGGAGATGGCCCCAGATGTGAAGTAATCAGGGTTAAGTGACTAGCCTAAGGTTATACAGCTAGTAAGTGTCAAGTGTCTGAGGCCTGATTCAAACTCCCTGACTTCAAGGCCAATCCCATCATTTTTATTGAAAAAAAACCACTAGAGTTCTGAAGGGTCCAGTGATTTGCTCAGCATCACACAGGTAACAAGTATCAGAAGGACTTAGACTAGGGGGTTCTGATTCCAAATTCAGGCCTCTTTCTGCTCCATCCATTCAGCCTCTGCTTGAAGAACTTCAGTGCTGTGCAACTTGCTTCTTTTTTTATAAAAGATAGTTTCTCTATTTGTTTTAGGCTAGAAATGCAGGGGTTTCTCATAGGCTTCTTCCTTTGTTTTGCAAGGGTGTTGGACTGGATCTCTCCCAGCTCTTAAGAATCTAAAAGTGTGTGTGGGGGGGGACCAGGAAAATCACTGGTAAGTTAGAAAATAAAAGGGCTTTACAGTAAGTAGGAAGGGCTTGGGGAGGGTAAATTGATCTAAATTACAAGAGCACCTAAGGGAGAAATGTTTTGTTAGAATGAGTAAACCAACTAATAAACCAATCCTATTCAGCCTTGCTTGCACCTGACTAGGCTGATAATGGGAGTAGCAGGTGGCAGCCAGGTGAGACATCAAGCCATTTGAATGAAAAAAGAGAAGGTCATTCAAGGTTTCTGGGAAAATGCTCTTGTGACTGAGGGTAGTCATCACAGAATTTCATAATAATCAAAAGAATCAAGATTATAGGAGATTTTGATCGAGACCATCTAGTTGAATTCCCTCAGCTTTACAGATGAGGAAACTGAGGTTCAGGGAAGTGTACTCAGTAGTCCAAGGAGAGGAGATAGTCCCTGTATTGATTGACCTGACTCTCCTCAGGAGGAGACCGACCACTTATGAGAAAACCTCTACTGGAGCCAGTCCAGCTTACTGAGTAAGCTCTTCTCCAGTAGACTACAAACTCCTTGAGGGTGGGGGCTGTCTTTTGCCTCCTTTGGTATTCCCACAGAGCCTGGCACACAGTAGGAACTTGGTGAAGGTGGATTGATTATTGATTGTGTCACAGAAGGTCTTCAGTCTCCTGGATAAGGTGTAGATTTCTTAGAGAATTGTCCTTGTCTGGGCGGGTCGTCCAACAGATGAAGTTGTTTTCTTTACTTTTTCTTTTTTTACTACAAATGCCAACAATCATGAATAAACACAAGCATTTCAACATCCATAGTTCTAGAAGTCTCTCCCAAGCTAGAAGAACTAAGACCTGAAGAACTAATTGGAGGGAGAGAGAGAGAGAAAGGGAGAGAGAGAAACAGAGAGAGAGAGAGACAGACAGAGAGAGACAGAGAGAGAGAGACAGAGAGAGAGACAGAGAGATGAGAGACAGAGAGAGACAGACAGACAGAGAGAGAGAGAGACAGACAGACAGACAGAGAGATAGACAGAGAGAATAGGGGAAGGGAGGGGAGGGGGAGAGAGAAAGAAAGGAATAAGGAAGAAGGAATGAGAGGAGGGAAAGAAAGATTGAAGGAAGGAAGGAAGGAGAGGAGGAAAGGGGAGGGAAGGAAGAAAGGAAAATGAAAGAAAGAAAAGAAGGCCATAACTATCTTTTAAATGCCTAGAAGTTGTTACTGTTCAGTCATTTCAGTCACATCCAACTCTTTGTGACCCCTTTTTGGGATTTTCTTGGTAAAAATATTGAAGTGGCATGCCATTTCCTTCTCTAACTCATTTTACAGATGAAACTGAGGCAGTGACTATTCTAGGGTCATACAAGTAGTTTGTGTCTGAAGTTGGATTTGAACTCATGAAGATAAGTCTTCCGGACTTCAAGCCCAATGCTCTATCCACTGTTAGCTAGATGCCTACATTTATTTGTTAAATATGCTTACTTATGAAGAGAACCATAGTCCCAGGTATAATCCTCTTTTTTTTCTGTCACCTATATATGTGGAAATGATCCTTTGGTATTTGTGAAGTTCAGAACAAGAAACCTTAATGTTTGTTGACTGACTGATTGATTCTACTGCCTGTCACTCTGAACCTTCCCCTCTGCCACCCCCCCACCCCAGTCTTCTCTTCTTTAGGCTGAGTGTTTACGGTTCTTTTGACCTATCTTCAACTGTCAAGGGCTCAAGGTCCTTCAAAATCACAGCTGCCAACCACCTTTGAAGGTTCTCTAGTTTAATCAACGTCCCTCCTCACATGTGGTGCCCAGAACTGAAGCCCCTACTTCCCGAGCCTCCTGACTAGCTCATATTTTATTACAGATCTCTTTTCTTCTTTCCTCACCTGTGAAATCAGATTAATACTCCCCATGGTACCTACCTCCTAGGGTTATTGTGAGGATCAGTGAGAAAATGGATTCAGGACATGCCCAGATATACCCCAGGAAAAAGTAGATAAGCTCCTACTTCCTCTTCCATCTTCTGGATAAGGTGTAGATTTCTTAGAGAATTGTCCTTGTCTGGGCGGGTCATACAACAGATGGAGTTGTTTTCTTTAATTTTTCTTTTTTTTTTACTACAAACTCTAACAATCATGAATTAACAAAAGCATTTCAATATCCATAGAACAAAAAAGAGGATTATATGTAAAACCGTGAGCCTGTTTTGGACACTTCTTTAAAAGAGCATATTAAAATAATAGCAACAGAATTACCCTGAATTTTTTTTGCCTTTTTTTATCCCTAGCACTTTGCAAAGCAAAAGCATGTCATTTTTTTAAAAAAATGCTTGTTGTGCATAGTTAATATGATTGATATTGTATTTCTTTCCTTTTCAACCAATGAGAAAGGGGTGGGAGGAAAGAAGAGAATTTAGATATCAAAAATTTTTAAAAATGAATATTTAAAAATGTTTATATGTGATTGGAAAATGTTTAATGAAATAAATAAAAGCATGTAAAAAAAAAGTCTGTTATGGGAGGCATATTCAAGATGGAGGAGAAGCAACATTTTTACCTAGCTCTCCAAACGCACCTCCTCCACAATAATCTACAAAATGCACCCTAGTGAATTCTGGTTGGTAAATCCAAGAAAAATCAGTAGTGGTGGGAACATTCTACTGCCAAAGATGAGAAAGCCCCAAGCAAGGAAGCCCTAGGATAAAATGAGAGTTCAAAGGACCCCTGAACTAACTTTGAGAACAGAAATGGGTCCCATCTAGTCTCTCTAGAAGAGAGATCAGAACCCAACACTGAACACTAGCTATGTCCTGAGAACAAAACAAATTTCAGAAACTTAGCTGTATGGTTCTGAACACAGAATGAAAGCTGTGACTCAGTTCTAGCCTTTAGCACAGACCAAAGGGGAGCCAGTAGCTTTGTTATTCTGACTCTACAGAATTTCCTAGGAGGCTAACAATGACTGAACCCAGTAATATTCTAATCCACAGAAAGCTGTGATTCAGCTCTAGTCTTTAGTACAGACCAAAGTGGAGCCAGTAGCTCTGTTATTCTGACTCCACAGAATTTCTTAGGAGGCTAACAATGACTGAACCCCATAATTTTCTAATCCACATACACAATTAATTCCTTAATCCCTTAATCTACCCTCCTTTTTACTCCCTCTTCACCTTTATCTTCTTTCTCTGACTGACTGGTTAGACCCCTTCCAAGATCATGCTACTTCAGAACTGAAAACTAGTAGTCCCCCAGACTGAGCTGTAAAAAACAGCAGAAGGACATAGAAAACAAGCTCAGACCAGATACACCCCCTCCCCGAGATAAGCAGAATCCAACCCTAACACAAAGAAGTAAGTTGGAAGAATGAGCAAAAAAAAAAAATGAATCCAACCATAAAGAGTTATTATGGAGCTGGGGAAGCTCAATATACAGGCAGAAGATAATGACTTAAAAACATCTATAAGCAAAGCTTCAGAACAAAAAAATCAAATTGCACACAAGTCCAGTAAGAAATCCTAGAAGAATTAAAGCAAGACCTAAAGAAAGAGATACTTTTTTTTTTTGAGATTTTTCAAGGCAATGGGGTTAAGTGGCTTGCCCAAGGCCACACGGCTAGGTAAATATTAAGTGTCTTAGGCTGGATTTGAACTCAGGTACTCCTCACTCCAAGGCCAATGCTCTATCCATTGTGCCACCTAGCTGCCCTGAGAAAGAGATACTTTGAAAGAGCAAAAAATGATCTTGAAAAAATAAGGGCAGTAGAGAAAAAATGGGAAAAGAAATGAGATCTATGCAAGAAAGTTATGAAAAAGAATAGTTTGATAAAAGAAGTACAGAACCTCACTGAAGAGAATAACTCCTTAAAAAAATTAGCCAATAATAATTACCTAGCTGTGTGGCCTTGGGCAAGCCACTTAACCCCATTGCCTTGCAAAAATTAAAAAAAAAATTTTAATTAAAAAAAAATTTTTTAAATTAGCCAAATAGAAGTTTATCTCTCTGAAGCAACAAGAAACATAAAACAAAGTCAAAGAAATGAAAAAATATATATAAAATGTCTGAAAAAGAATTTATCTGGAAAAAAGATTGAGGAAAGATAATTTAAGAATAATTGGAATACTTGAAAGCAACAACAACAAAAAAAGCCTAGATATCATATTTCAAGATATTATAAAGGAAAATTGTCCAGTTCAGATATCTCAGAACCAGAGGATAATATACAAATCAAAAGAATTCACCAATTTTTCCTGAAAGAAACCCCAAAATGAAAACTCCCATAAATAGTATAGACAAAATCCAGCATTTTCTAGTTAAGGAGAGAGTAAGAAAGAAAGAATTCAAATACTTTGGAGTCACAGTCAGAAACATACAAGATTTATGAAGAAATGGAGTATAATCCTACAGGTTAAAAAAAGAAAACAAAAGCTCAGAATTGAATAGAAAATCTGTTGTTCAAATACAAAACTCAAGAGAAGCAAAAAAAAAGTAAATATGAGTGAGAAATTGTAAGGGATTAAACAAGGTTAAATGGTTTACATTATTATGTGAGAAGATGATGCAAATAAATTCCTCAGAACTTTGTCATCACCAAGGGGCTTAGAAAAAGTTTAATTAGAGAGCCTGGGTGTGATTCTGCTGTATTTCATAAATCTCAAAAGAAGAATGGAATGGATAGAGAAGAGAAAAATATTAGAAGAATACAGAATATTATTTCACATGAATAGGTTACAAAGGAAGAATTTTATATAATGGAAGGCAATGAGGAGAAGGCATCAGAACTGGTTCAAGGGGGGAAGAATACTCATACTCACACAGATAGGAATATAATTCATATATCCAACAGGGAAATAGGAGGGAAAGAATTTAAGAGAAAGGTGAAGAGGGAGTAAAAAGGAGGGTAGATTAAGGGAGACATTGATCTGAAACAAAATAGAGTCTTGAGGAGGGATTAGGGTAAAAAAAGAGAAGAATAAATATAAGAAAATAGGATAGGAAAAAATGTACAATTATCAATCATAACTTTGAATATGAATGGGAAGAACTCACCCATAAAATAGATAAAGATAATGGAATAGATTAGAAACACACTTGAAACAATAGAGTGTTAAAATAAATGAAATCTGTCCTATTTTTTTTTGCAATAAAAAAAGACTTGGGGTACCAATCATAACCATAATCATATCATTCAAGATACTAAAAGCAAAACCAAAAATAGACCTAATTAAAAGAGATACAGGGAAATTACATTTTATTAATAGAATTTTATTAATTAATTAATATTAATATCAATACTGATCACAAGTTACCAAATAACATAGCATCTAAATTCTTAAAGGAAAAGTTAAAGGAGTTATAGGAGTTAATAGTAAAACTACACTAGTGGGGGACTTCAATTAACTCCTCTCAGACATTTCTAAATCTAAATATCAAATAAATAAGAAAGAAGTTAAGGAACAATAAGATAAGAAAATAAGATATAGCATATGAAATAAGAAAAAATGGTGAAGGAGTATACAACGACAATGAAGAGCCAAAATTATCTCTTTGAAGATGATATGTTGGTTTACTTAGAGAACTCAAGTTCACTAAGAACTAATTGAAACAATTAGCATCGATAGTGTCTGAAAACATAAAATAGCCCCCCCCACAAACCATCAGCATTTCTGTCGATTACCAACAAAATCCAATAGGAAAAGATTGAAAGAGAAATTCCATTTAAAATAACTACAGACAGTATGAAATATTTGGAAGTCACTGTCAGCAATTGGCCTCTAGTGCTCATTGCTCTCATGGTATCAGAAAATTTCCAAATCTTCCAAGATGGCATCTGTGTGAAGAACAAAGGGTTTATTTGGGTTTTTATGTGTCAATCCTAATGATTCAATTGATTCAATTCATTGATTCAATCCTTGAATGGTTTAGTAACAACAGCATAGTTCTCAACAAATTTGCAAGAATAACCACTATCTTTCATAAAAAGTCTGTCGGTAAGATTTTTTTTTTTTTAGATTTTCTTGGGCAAGGCAATGGGGTTAACTGACTTGCCCAAGGCCACACTAGGTAATTATTAAGTGTCTGAGGCCTGATCTGAACTCAGGTCCTCCTGACTCCAGGGCCGGTGCTCTATCCACTGTACCACCTAGCCACCCCTAGCTGTAAGATTTTGTTTTTGTAAACACTTGAGAAGAACTCCCCCTTCTCTGCAGCAAATCTCATACCTTATTGGGAAACAATGTGGTCCACATACCTAACAGAAGCTTGGCTAATTTGACAATTGTCAATGGATAGCTTCAGACTGGCTTCCTCCAATCGATCTAACATGTTCATCAGTCTTTCTTTGGCTTACCAAAGACCATAATGTCATCAAGGTACACTTCCAGAGATTTCATGTCTGGAAACCACTGAGTCAGACCATTCAGAGCATCATGCCTGTGGGATAGTTAACTAATTCATTGTATTTCTTCTGTAATTTGCATACATTGGGTATTTTTCTTAGGTACCATCACTGTGGGTGAGGTATAAGGGCTGCTGGATGCTTTGATAATGTACATTCCAAGCTTGTTCTTATGTTGAGCTCCAACTTCCATCTAGTTTTCCACTTGTATGATACTGAGGAATCCAAACTCAGGATTGAGCTCTGAGTGAAAAGGTGAGACTCGGAATATTCACTGGACCTTCTTGCCTATATCTTCATCAAGCTTCAACACAATCTTCATGGGTGGTCAAAGTGCACAAGTATTGATTCCCAACTTATCAATTACGGTATCTTGCTAGAATTTGTAAAAGATTAGAATTCATTCCTATCAGGGTTGATACTCCAGAGAGTGTGTGGAAGGGTCTGGACATAATCAGAGTCAGTGTCTTCTTTTCTATTGACAGGAACAACATGAGGATATATCCCAGGAGCAGATAGTCTATCTCTCAAACCATCAAGTCCAAGATTGGAAACTAATGGTAATGGGCAGGTAGGTGGTGGAGTGGATAGAGCACCGGCCCTGGAGTCAGAAGGACCTGAGTTCAAATTTGGCCTCAGACACTTAATAATTGTCTAGCTGTGTGACCTTGGGCGAGTCACTTAACCCCATTGCCTTGCAAAACAACAACAACAAAAAAAATACAAATAATGAGCAGGATGATTTCAGAAAAACCTAGAAAAACTTCCATGAACTGATGCTGAATGAAGTGAATGGAACCGGGAGAACACGGTACACAGTAGCAGCGACATTGTGTGATAATCAACCAGCATTACAGTGATCAAAGGCAATTAAAACTCAGGATTGAAAATGTTAAGCATATCCAGAGAAAGAACTGATAGATTCTGAATGCACAGTGAAACAGATTGTTTTTACTTTTCTTTGGTTTGGGGGTTTTTGTTGTTTCTTTTTGTTCTATTTCTCCTTTCGCAACATGACTAATGTGAAAATGTTTCACAAAAATACACATGTATAACCTTCATCGGCTTGCACGGGAAAGGGGAGAAGGAAAAAATCTGAAACTCAAAATCTTATAAAAATGAATATTGAAAATTGAAAGAAAGAAAGAGAGAGAGAAAGGAAGGAAGGAAAGGACGAGAAAGAAAAGAAAGAGAGAGAAAGAAACAGAGGAGGAAAAAGAAAAGAAGGAGAGAAGAAATCTGGATTATAACTCCTTTCTAAGATAGCACTTACCCATCCCCTTTTGGAAATGTTCACCTTTATCAGGATGTCTTCTCTCATTAAAAAAATTGTCCTTAAAAACAACATAGAGTTTGAACTCCTATACATACACATGTATGTATGTATGTGTAAACTCCATGAGTTTATCTTAAAAAACATTAAATTAAACATGGTGTTAACCCCCAGAGTTTGATCTCAAGAAAGAATAAAAAAAATTAGGTTAACATACATGTTTATTAAATTTCTCTGGGGACCTGGCTAGAAAACTCCTCTGTTTCTGTCTCTTTCTCTCTGTCTCTCTCTCTCTCTATCTCTCTCTGTCTCTCTCTCTCTCTGTCTCTGTCTCTGACTCTCTGTGTGTGTGTGTGTGTGTGTGTGTGTGTGTGTGTGTGTGTGTGTCCCTCCCCTCAGTTTCCTGTTTGGACATTCATATGTTCAGATATGGGTGACTTTTTCATCCACTTAAGAGTTTGTTTTATTTTAGGACTCACAATTCCAGGCTACAACCAGGAACAAAACTATCTGAAGTTCTTAAAAAAAAAACCCCCAACTATTTCCTATGAAGAAAAAAGCAAACAATAAATATTTTCCAAATGGGGATGCAAAAATCTACTTCTCAAACAATAATTGACCTCATGGAAAATTTTTTGCCAGAAACTTTCTTTCTAAATAAGAAAAAAAATAGTTTCCCAGGCCTCAGAGTAACCACATCCAAAAGGCCAAGGACTCTCACAGCATTCAGCTATCACCAAAAGTGCTATTTCCTACCAAATCAGGTCATGGAGTGATAATGTTTCTGGAAAAGCTAGTGAGAAAGATGTCTCCGTACAACATTCCCCTCACTATAATAAACGTAATGTGCAATTTAGGCCCCCATATATATGATGCCATAGTGCTCCTCAAATTACAAAGGACACTAGCAACAATGACCCAGGCAATATCAACTCAAATCACATAAGTGAAAAAAAAAATTCAAAAGAGATTCCACAAGATCTGCCTTCACAAAAAAAATCAGTCTGGGAAATTCTCCTTTCATACAAAATTGTTAACATTCAAGCAGTAAAGGTGGCTAGGTGGCACAGTGGATAGAGCACTGGCTTTGGAGTCAGGAGTACCTGAATTCAAATCTGACCTCAGACACTTGGGAATTACTTAGCTGTGTGGCCTTGGTTAAGTCACTTAACCCCACTGCCTTGCAAAAACCTAAAAAAAAAAAAAACCCAAACATTCAAGCCATAAGACAAGCTATTGGTAGAAATCTAATTCCAGGTAAGTTGAAGTATAAAGAAACATAAAGCAATGAGTCTTACAGAATTGAAGGGTATGGGGGCTGGGTAACAGGTATGCTCAGATAATTCCAGTTAGAACACAGTGGATTGCTCTTGAGAAAACAAAATACTGAAGAACTTAAAGATAGGAGGGAAATTGTCTCAGCTTTTAAAGAAAAAAATACTAGCTAGAAGTCCCCCATAATATCTTGCAAAAATAAGCAACCAGGAATTAAATTCCTATGGAAAGAGCTCCAATGGATAGTAAAGGCTGATGAGTGGTGATGGTGATGGGTAATTTAAACAGAGTCAGCATAGACATCTATAGCAATTTAACTTCCTGCCTCCTTCAAAGAGACTTGAAATCCTGTCAGGAGGGCCACTCAACTCTCCTCAGAGAGAGGGGTTACCAGGCAATATATATTTCCTTAAATATCATTAGTCTAGGGGCAGCTAAGGGGCGCAGTGGATAGAGCACCGGCCCTGGAGTCAGGAGGACCTGAGTTCAAATCTGGCTTCAGACACTTAATAATGACCTAGCTGTGTGGCCTTGGGCAAGTCACTTAACTCCATTGCCTTGCAAAAAAAAAAACCCTGAAAAAAATATCATTAGGGGCGCCTAGGTGGCGTAGTGGATAAAGCACCAGCCTTGGAGTCAGGAGTCCCTGGGTTCAAATCCGGTCTCAGACACTTAATAATGACCTAGCTGTGTGGCCTTGGGCAAGCCACCTAACCCCATTTGCCTTGCAAAAATCTAAAAAAAAAAAAAAAAAAAAAATATATATATATATATATATGTATATATATATATATATCATTAATCTACATGATCTGGATTTCAGGGTCAAACTAGGTCCTTATTGACAACTTAACTCTCTTCCAACCAGATGCCAATTCCACAAGGAAAACATATATAGATATATAGTAATCAGCCAAGAATCCCCTTTACCCCAATTAATAGTGAAAATAGAAATTAGAGGAAATATATATTGGAGACTATGTGTCAAGCAATACAGAATTCTCCTTGCTTGGTACATATTGATTCAGTGGTTCAATAAAGAAAGAGTCCTAGGGGGCAGCTAGGTGGTGCAGTGGATAAGCACTGGCCCTGGAGTCAGAAGGACCTGAGTTCAAATCCAGACTCAAATACTCAATAATTGCCTAGCTGTGTGACAAGGCTGTCACCCTATTGGGCAGGTCATCTAACCCAATTCTCCCTTAAATAAAAATTCTCAAAAAAAAGAAAGAAAGAAAGAAAGAAAGAAAGAAAGAAAGAAAGAAAGAAAGAAAGAGTTCTAGATTTCACCCAAGAGGGAGTTCCTTGAAGTCTCTGGCATAGATTGCCAGGTTCCTCTTACATCAATTTCTTCCTAGAGTCTAGTCTTTTCCTTCAGTCACTTGAAGAGGAGTGGGCATCACCCACCTTCTTTCTTGAAGCTAGGAGCAAATTCAGAACCCAAAGAGCTGACCAAGTCTTTAATGACTCAGAGAAAACTCAAAAGAAGACTTGAGTTCTTCTACTCTTACCATCTCTACCATCCCACGATGCAGGAGCACAGAATTGTTCTCCACTAATGAAGGAGTTCCATATCAGTGAACTTTGGAACCAGAGCTCTGGGGGCAGCTAGGTGGCACAGTGGATAGAGCACCAGCCCTGGAGTCAGGAGGACCTGAGTTCAAGTCTGGTCTCAGACACTTAATAATTACCTAGCTGTGTGGCCTTGGGCAAGTCACTTAGCCCCTTTGCCTTAAATAAATAAAAAAATTTTTAAAAAGAACTGGAGATTTAATAATTTGAGTCTAAGTGAAGGGCTTCATATTTAAAGCTATCAAAGTTCAACTTATAGATTTGCCCCAATATTCAAGTCTTCAGGATTTCTCAGGCAGAACTTGGGGTCATGGGAACCCACAGGGTTATGCTAACTTCCTCCAGAGAGTCAGGAGGGAGAGTTCACTCCTTCCTCCTTGGTTCTTTTCTGGTGACCCTCTGTCCTCTCTCTCCACATTTACTAGGTCAAAGATCTCACATGTGGATGGGTATATCTGTGAACATAGATATATACTCCTCCATGATACCGACTGGATGGAATGGAGCTTACTGGTGGCAGAACCCCCTCCTTGGGGAGAGAAGTTGGACTCCCTAAAATCTATCACATTCTGTAATTTAGATGACCACTTCATTTATAGTCTCCCAACTCTTACAGCTCCTGGATGGGGTCCTACTGGACTCAAATCCTGCCTCGGATTTGTTTGACCTCTGTGGCCTTGAACAACTGCCCTCACCTACTCGGACCTTGATTTCCTCGTCTATAAAATGAAAGATTAGAAGGTCGCTAAGATCCCTTCTGTCTCCAGGAATGAGATCCTCTGGTTAACTAGAAGGCCTTGGAGATCCCTTGTAGCTCTCAGTGTCTGATCCTATCTTTGACAAACTAGAGAATGTCCCCAAGGTGACTAGGGTGGGGAGAGTGGCAACAGTGATTCGCAGAGACTAGTTGAAGAAAATAATGATGCTGACTTGGGAAAAGAGAAGATTTCAAAATATTTGTGGAGTTATCATGTCAAATAGGAATTAAATGTTCTTTTTACACCTAGGAAACAGATCTAAGAAATATGGTTGTAAGTTACAGATAGGTAAATTTCAACTCAATATAAAGAACAATTTCCTAATGAGTAAAGATGCTCAGAAATAAAATGGGATGCTTCATTTGTTAAGTAAGAGTTTCCATGTAGATATAGAGGGATCTCTTTTTCCTTAATAGTACAAAAAGCATTTATTGAAAATCAAAAGCAAGGGGCAGCTAGGTGGTGCAGTGGACAGAGCACCAGCCTTGGAGTTAGGAGGACCTGAGTTCAAATCCAGCCTCAGACACTTAATAATTGCCTAGCTGTGTGACCTTGGGCAAATCACTTAACCCCACTGCCTTAAATAAATAAAAAAAAAATTTTTTAAAGCAAGTATCTTATACAATGGGGATACAACTAGAACATTTCCATCAACTGTGGGAGAGAAGCAGGAAGGCCCATTCTCCCCACTATTATTTGATATAGTTCTGGAAATGTCAGCAATAGCAATAAGAGAAGAGAAAGAAATGAAAGGCATAAGGATAGATAAAGAAATCATAAAACAATCCTTGTTTCCTAATGGTTTACTTGAAAAATCCTAGGGAATCAGCCAAGATACTGATTTATTGTTTTAGACAATAGCTTCAACAAAGTTAAGGGCTTAAAAATAAACCTCAAAAAGCAATAGAATTTTTATTTAATAATAAACACAGGAAGCAATAATAAAAAGGGAAATCTCATTCCAAATAGTAATAAAATACATAAACTATCTGGGGATGAATTTCTCAAAGCACACACAAGACTTGTATAGACTCAATTACAAAGAAATAAAAAAGCCCCTTAAATTTCAATAGCTGGGGGGAATATTTGATGTTCCTGGTTAGTCCATGCCAACATAATAAAAAGGACAATACTATCAAAATGAATTTACATTTTTAATGATAAACCAATCAAATTCAGAACTTGATGAAATAACAAAATCCATTTGATTTTTCAGAATATTAAGGGAAATGATGAAAAGAAATAGAGATGAAAGAGGAATACCGCTTCCAGACAGCAGTCATCAAAACCATCCAATATTGCTTAGAAAGAGTTGGAACAATGGAACAGATTCAACTAGGGAGACTGAGAAACAATAGAACTTTATCAAGTATTGGCTAAAGTGGAGAATATAAATTACCTAGGGAACACTGCATATTTGATAGAAACATGAGAAAACTGCAGAGAAGTCTGGCAATTAGGCTTAGGCCAACACTTAAAACTTCTTTCTACAATGTATTCTAAAAGGATACATGGACGTTAATATTAAAGATCATAGTATATGCTCATTCCATCAGTGCAACAATCAGGCACAACTATGGGCTGTCTGCGATGAAGATAAATGTCTGTATCCAGAGAAAGAATTGTGGAGTTTGAACAAAGACCAAAGACTATTACTTTTAATTTTAAAAAAATTGTTGTCTTCTTATGTAATTTTGCTATCTCTTATACTTTATGTTTCTTCCTTAAGGATATGATTTCTTTCTCATCACATTCAATTTAGATCAATGTATTTCATGGAAACAGTGTAAAGACTAACAGACTGCCTTCTGTGGGGTGGGGTGGGGGGAAGTAAGATTAGGGGAAAAATTTTAAAACTCAAAATAAAAACTTTCTTTTATTTAAAAAATACTTAAATTTACAAGAAAAAAGATCATAGTATAAAAAAATTAGAAGAGAAACTATGGGTAGGAGATATATTCTTAACTAAGGGAGATAAAGCAATCACAAAAGATAAAATAGATAATTTTGATCACTTGAAACTAAAAAGCTTCTGCACAATTTTTTAACACATTTAGAATTAGAAAGGAAATATTCAAATGTGGAAAAATCTTACCATAAAATTTCTCAAGGGTTTTTAGTATCCTGGGCAGCAAGGTGGCCCAGTGGATAGATCATAGGCCCTGGAGTCAGAAGGACCTGAGTTCAAATCTGATCTCAGACACTTACCTAGTTGTGTGATCTTGGGCAAATCACTTAACCCCATTACCTTGCAAAAATTAAAAGAAAAGGAGGAGGGGGTTTAGTATCCAAGATATATAAACAAGTAACAAATATAAGACCAATAACTATTCCCCAGTGGATAAGTTGTCAAAGGATATGGACAAAATTTTCTCAAAAGAACTACAAAGTGCTCCTGACCACACACACAAAAATGTTCCAAATCACTAATAAAAAAGAAAAATGCAAATTAAAACAACCCTCAGGTTTTACCTCACACTCTTCAAATTGGCAAAAAAAAAAAAAAAATTAACCAAAAAATGAAAACAGTCAATGTTGGAGGGATTGTCGGAAGAGAAGCACACTAATACATTGTTGGTGGACCTGTAAAATGGTACAAACATTTTGGAAAGCATTTGGAATTTCACAAATAAAGTGGTTCAAATGCCCATACCCTTTGAACTAGAGACTCCATTACCAGACTTATTCCCCCAAGAAGCCATTATAAGAAAAAAACATCTCCTTATATTTCAAATTATTGCAGCACTTTTTGTGATAGCTAAGAATCGGAAACAGTAAGAATATGCCCATTGATTGGGGAATGGCTAAACAAATTGCAGTCTATGAATGTAATGGAATTTTACTATGCTATAGGAAATAATGTGCTGAATACAAAGAAAGGTTTATGTGAACCTATGGGCAGAGTGAAATCAGCTGAGCCAAGAAAACAATATATAAATTGCTTTCACAATGTAAATAAAACTATGATGCACCCCAAATCAAAAGTTAATGTAGGGGCGGCTCGGTGCTTCAGTGGATAGAGCACTGGTCAGGAGTACCTGAGTTCAAATCCAGCCTCAGACACTTAATAATTACCTAGCTGTGGCCTTAGGCAAGTCACTTAACCCGATTTGCCTTGAAAAATCCCCCCAAAAGTAATAAAATTATAAAGATCAAATAGGACTTGATTGTAAAAGAAATGAGAAAATTCCCCCCTTGGTGGAGGTGGTTAGTCCAGAGGTATTACATATTGTACAGCTTTTCATACTTTTTCAATGTATCAATCCATTGTATTAAATTTTGATTCCTTTTCTCTCCACAAAAAATACTATTTGTCATATGGAATGGTTCTCTGGAAAAGGTGGGGGTGGAGGAAGAAAACATGGGATACTCTAATGATGTAAGAAGCAAAGAATATCAATTAAAGCTAAAATAGAGAAAGATGACTAGTCTGACTCAGGCTGGATGTCTAGACTAGGCCAAGTCATTTCACCTCTCAATACACCAAGGTACCATGGGAAATGATTAAGTCAGAAGTAGGTCACAGCTCACAGGTAGGGGAAGTTTCCTCAGAAAAAGTCACAAGTTCAGTCAAAAAACATGATTGCTAAAAAAACATGACCTACAACTGAGAAGCATTTTTAAAAATCCCTCCTGAGTGCCCCCCTGGCCTGATGCTAGTTACTGAAACAAAACAGAAACAATCCCTGTTTCCAATGGGTTTATATTTTATGAGAGAAGAGATGAGAAGGGGGACTTTACTCCCTTAGTGGGAGAGGTGGGGGACTGCTGGTGTCTAACATTTTTTATATACTGACTCAGGGGCTGTATTGATTACTTTTACGAAACATTTTTTTTTCTACTGATTTGTCTTTTTAAAAAATTCTTTGTGGCAAGAGTTGTTTCTCTGGAGAAAGGCAGGAGAAAGATTTGATCATGAAGGATCATAGAATTTATACTTGGAAGTTTGCTCAAGATCATTTAGTCCAACCATCTCATTTTATAGTTGGGTAAACTGAGACCC